>NC_053023.1:407214880-407304107 GCF_003073215.2 Triticum urartu
TTCTTTGGCTTAGGTTCCATAGATGTGTAGATTAAAAGTCCACACATTTGAGGAATCTTGAAGAAAATCATGGCTTAGAGAAACAAATCAAGAACGGATAATATGTAAGGTGTTTTAGTGTGTGACTCTATGAAGAAAAACACCTTTGAAGATTTTGGAGATAATCATTCGAATCAACGAGGGTAGTAAAAGTGACTTTTAATTACCCTGGACGAAGAACACGACGAACTGGAGTGAGGAGATGTGATGTTCGTCTATGCAGATCTTCCACGCCCTAACTAGGCAGAGGAAGACGGCTACGGCGGCGGCGGAGTGAAGATGTCCGCGGTCGGCGCGAGTACGTCGGCGACGAGGTCGAGGCAGTGAAGCTCTTCCTCACCGGCGGTGATGAAGTAGCGGCGGCTCTAGGGTTTGAGAAGCTCGAGCTGGAGAGAGAGGTCGAGCGGAGTAAAAGAAGTGAGGAAGGGAATGAGGGGTATTTATAGGCACGGTGAAAAACTGCTCGCCCGAAGAAATTGAACGAACGTGCCCCTGACCCTTCTCATTCGCATGACATGTGTCACCCACGCAGTGAGAGGTGGAGATCGTGTTAGATCGTCGGTGAGTGGATAAGTGTATCGTGGGATGAGGAACGGTTAGAGCGGCAAAGCCGAAAATTTTAATAAGATAGGTTTTAAAGTTCCGTTCGCAATTTCTTCAGCTGACAAGGACACAGTGAAGATTTTGAACGAGTTTCAAATAGAACGCACATGAAGAATTTGTGAACAGATTGGGTTGAGTATAGCATAGAGGGGAAGGGTCCGATCACATTCACTTAGCAGAAAACCAACTTGAAGAAATAGCAATAAGTGAATGTTGTAGAGGACATAAACTCATATATATATATAGCCAATGAAGAAAAACGACGGGACAAGTGAAGACAATGCAAAGTTGAAGAATATGAATAATTGAGGAATTTCAACTTTTGGTGGTGGCGTGACCCACCGTATAAGAATGATGATTTCAGACACCGCGTACAATTATCATAGGGTTCTGACAATCAAATTCTTCGTTAATTTCTTCACACTAAGAGTGTTATTCTTCATTGATTGAAGAAAAACGTTTCTTCATGTGTTGCACATCTAAGTCATCAATTTTTCATAAGTGTTAGGATGAGTGTCCTTTTCAAAGAACATTTGAAGATTCTAGGATATTTCGCTCACACCACAACTTGCTAAATCTCTTCTCATCCAAGGGCTTTGTGAAGATATCGGCTAGCTGTTCTTCAGTCTTCACATGCTCAATAGAAATGTCGCCCTTCAACACATGATCACGAAGAAAATGATGACGAATCTGAATGTGCTTTGTCTTCAAGTGCTGAACTGGGTTGTGAGCAATCTTGATGGCACTCTCATTGTCATAGAAGAGAGGCACATTCTTCATGTTGACGCCATAGTCCTTGAGAGTTTGCTTCATCCATAGCAATTGGGCACAGCAAGAACCAGCGGCAATGTACTCAGCTTCAGCAGTAGATAGTGATAAGCAGTTCTTTATCTTCGAGGACCAACAAACCAAAGATCGTCCGAGGAAATGACATGTAACAGATGTTGACTTGCGATCCACACGATCACCAGCATAGTCAGAGTCATAATATCCAACAAGATCAAAAGCCAATCCCTTGGGGTACCATAATCCATGTGTTGGTGTGTGAGCTAGATATTGAAGAATATGCTTCACAGCCTTATGGTGTGATTCCTTTGGTGTAGCTTGAAATCGGGCACACATGCAAACACTAAGCATTATATCTGGCCTAGATGCACATAAGTACAATAAGGAGCCTATCATGGAGTGGTATACCTTATGATCGAAGTCAATACCATTTTCATCAGTGCACATATGGCCATTTGTGGGCATAGGAATTTTGACGCCTTTGCAATCTTGCATGCCGAATTTCCTCAGTACATCCTTGAGGTATTTCTCCTGAGAGATGAATATGCCATTGTGTTGTTGACGAATTTGAAGACCTAAGAAGAATTTCAACTCTCCCATCCTAGACATTTGATATTCTTCACTCATCATATAGGCAAATTCATCACTATAATGTTGGTCAGTACAGCCAAAGATAATATCATCAACATATACTTGGCACACAAACAATTCACCATCATAAGATTTAGTGAAAAGAGTAGGGTCGAGTGAACCGGGTTTGAAGCCTTTCTTCATGAAGAGTTCCTTCAAGGTATCATACCAAGCCCGTGGGGCCTTCTTGAGGCCATAGAGGGGCTTGTTGAGTCTGAAGACTTTGTCAGGATTCTTTGGATCTTCAAAACCTGGGGGTTGAGCAACATATACTTCTTCCTCAAGCTTACCATTAAGGAATGCACTTTTCACATCCATTTGATATAAAGTGATATCATGATGGTTAGCATAAGTAAGTAATATGCGAATAGCCTCAAGTTTAGCAACAGGTGCAAAAGTTTCATCGAAATCAATTCCTTCAACATGTGTGTAGCCTTGAGCTACAAGTCGTGCCTTATTCCTCACCACAAGGCCATTTTCATCTTGCTTATTGTGGTAGATCCACTTTGTGCCGATGATATTGTGCTTGCGAGGATCTGGACGTTTGACCAGTTCCCAGACATTGTTGAGCTCGAACTGATGTAATTCTTCTTGCATGGCCTGAATCCACTCAGGCTCCAGAAATGCATCATCTACCTTAGTGGGCTCTATAATAGAGACAAAAGCATACTGCCCACAAAAGTTAGACAAATGTGAAGCTTTTGAGCGTGTGAGAGGACCTGGCACTTTGATGTCATTGATGATCTTTTCAACTTGCACTTCTTTTGCAATGCGAGGATGAGCTGGTTGTCGTTGAAGAGTTTGATCAGCGTTTTCTTCAGCACCATTTTCTTCAGCATTTTCTTCAGGTGCATTAGCTCGACGTTCTTCATGTTCTGGAATGAATTCTTCAGCAGATTCTTCAGTAGGAATGACATCCTCAGTAGCCTTGAACTTGATAGTTTCCTCAGGTGCTGGTTCATCTATCACAGTAGGTAGGTCCTCTCTTTGCGAGCCATTAGTTTCATCGAACCGCACATCTACAGTTTCAACAACTTTGTGAAGAATGCTGTTGAAGACTCTGTAGGTGTGCGAGTCCTTTCCATAACCAAGCATAAAACCTTCATGTGCTTTCGGTGCAAATTTTGAGTTGTGATGAGGATCTCTAATCCAACATTTAGCACCGAAGACTTTGAAATAACTTACATTGGGTTTCTTATCAGTGAGGAGTTCATAGGCAGTCTTTTTGAAGAATTTGTGAAGATATACTCTGTTGATGATGTGGCACGCAGTATCAATTGCCTCAGTCCAGAAACGACGAGGCGTTTTGTATTCATCAAGCATAGTGCGAGCCATCTCAGCAAGAGTCATGTTCTTGCGCTCCACGACGCCATTCTGCTGAGGAGTGTAAGGAGCAGATAACTCATGAGTGATACCAAGTTCATCAAGATAGTCATCGAGACCAGAATTATTCAACTCAGTGCCATTGTCACTTTTGATGTGCTTGATCTTCACACCAAAGTTGGTTGAAGCCCTCAAGGAAAATCGTTTGAAGACTTCCTGCACTTTATGTTTGTAAGTAACAAGGTGTACCCATGTGTAGCGAGAATAATCATCAAGAATAACAAAGCCATATTGAGATACTTCATTTTAAATAGCAGAATAATGATTAGGACAAAAGAGATCCATGTGAAGCAATTCAAACGGGCGAGTGGTGGTCATGATAGTCTTTGCTGGATGCTTGGCCTTCGTCATCTTCCCAGCTTCACAGGCTCCGCATAGGTAATCCTTGAGGAATTTGACATTCTTGATGCCAATGACATGCTTCTTCTTCGCAAGCATGTGCAAATTCCTCGTGCCTGCATGACCAAGTTGTCAATGCCAGAGCCAGCCTTCTGAAGCTTTTGCAATTAAGCACACGGCTGGTTGTGGTCCTGTAGAGAAATCAACAATATACAGGTCTCCTCTCCTAAAGCCTTCGAAGACTTTGGAATTGTCAGCTTCCATAACCACAACACAACGGTACTTGCCAAAGACAACAACCATATCAAGATCACAAAGCATTGAGACTGACATAAGGTTGTATCCTAAGGACTCAACAAGCATGACTTTGTCCATGTGTCGATCCTTTGTAATCGCAACCTTACCTAGACCCAATACCTGACTTTTGCCTTTGTCAGCAAAGATGATATGCTTCAGATGTGACGGAGATAACGGAGCATCCATCAATAGATTCTTGTCACCAGTCATGTGGTTTGTACATCCACTATCGAGGACCCACTCAGTGGCTTTGGGTTGATCATCCTGCAGACGAATTAGTGCAGCTTACAAACTCATATACTTCATCAGTGAAGAATAAGACATCAATTCATCAGATCAATTTCATCAAGTAAAAGAACTGATAAAGCAATATGAGGACGTGAGAAATGAAAGTTCATTTCTTCATGATTAGCCTGCATCCTATCAGGCATGCTCAGGTCTCCAGCAAATTCTTCAGACGATAACGTGTGTCTGGAGACCTGACCCTGCAGAAGAGATTAGTTCTTTTTCTTCACCACCCACATCTGAAGGGGTGGCAAAGAGTTCATCATTCTGCGAGCTCCATACGAGAAGGATGGCATAGAAGCCAGTCCAGTTCGTTTCACATAAGAGGGGTTAGATTAAGCATAAGAGTATGCAGAGAAATTCTTCGAGGACTTATGGACATAATGATTTGAAGAATAATGCATATATCCATAATCCTTAGATCTTCCCTGTGAAACAGACGGGTTAGCACGATGATGTTCATATGAGGACTTTGATCCATATGAGGAATTTGGTCCATATGAGGAATTTGATCTGGGGTTCCTATTCTTCACAGGTGGCGTCATGATGACATTGACCTGAAGATTTTCAAGGCATCTTTTGGGAACCCAGATTTTCTTCATCGGGGAGCCGTTCCTACAGTTAGTGCCAACATATCTAGCAAACACTTCACCATTCTGATTTTTGAACAGTTTATAGTTGGAGTCAATTGACTCATCATCAGAATGAGGAGATTCACATGCAAATCCAGATAAGTTACATGGATCAACTGGAGGTCCCTTTGCAGCAACCCATGTAGTTTTGGGGTACTGCTCAGGCTTCCAATATGTACCATCAGCATTGAGTTTCCTCTCAAAGGCGATACCCCCTTTCCTAGGGTTCCTGTTGAGGATCTGCTTTTTAAGCACATCACAAAGAGCCTGATGCCCTTTGAGGATTTTGTACATGCCTGTCGTGTACAATTCCTTCAGCCCTGCATCGTTAGTGATACTAGCAATGTCCTCAGATGAGGAATTAGTGATAGTAGAGGCATGTGAAGAATTTGAAACATTAGCAGCATTTGAACATTCAGGTGAAGAATTAGCAGATTCACGTTCAATGCACTTCAAGCATGGAGGAACAAATTCTTCCTGAGAATCGCTGATTTGTTGAGCAAGTAATGAATCGCGCTCCTTCTGAAGATCTTCATAACTCACTCTTAGCTTTTCAAGATCTTGCTTTCTTTGAACAAATTCATAAGAAAGCTTTTCATGATCGGACAAGAGAGTGTTATGTTGATCTTGAAGGGTGTCCTACTTAGTATGAAGTGTCTGAAGACTTTCAGCCTGTAAGTGCATCTAGTGCCCCTTCGTGATTTTGGTGTATTGAAGACTTATAGGATAAGGGACTAATGCGTGTGTGAGTGTACACAGGTCTATAAGTCTATGAGGAGTTTGATATTTACAGGAAAGTCGACCCCTAAAAATGAATATCTTCGACTGAAGATTTTGGTATTTCTGAAGACTTTCATGAAGACTTTGAAAGTGAAGAAATTGGTGTATCCGTGAAGACTTGATATTCATGCGAGAAATATGAAGCTTGAAGACTTTTGTAACATCCCAAATTTCCAATTTGGAATGTTATACATTAGATCATCTATGCATATCATATTTTATTTTTGCATTTGGTTGATCCTAGAAATTCTACGCAACTCAATGACCCACAGAGAGAGTTGGGGATTTCGCTATTTTCATATTTGAGTTTTCTCAAATTTTGAATATAGGATCATTTGATTTTATTTATTTTATCATCAATTATTTCTATTACAAAAATATGAGAGATGGAATAAAATGACTTTCCCAAAATAAAGAAATATTGAGGATTTAATAAAAAAATCAAATAAGATTTTATTTCGAAGTTTTTCGGTGTTTTATTTGAATTTAGGAAAAATGTGCGTTTTTCAAAATTGCATTTAGGTCCCAAATGAATGTTCACCTTGTGCGGCTTGATTTTAGAAGCCCATGAAAATTTATTTCGGAATTTTTGGAGTCCGTTTAGTTTTTCTTTTTATTTTTCTTCTACCCGTAATTATTTTAAAAAAACGAACCGACCTACGGGCCGTGTCCTATCCGGACTCCGGCCCGACTCGCCCTTTATAAGCCGGCCCACCCCAGGCCGAACCCTAAAACTAGCGCCGCCACCAGCGCCGCCGCCGCCGCCCGCCGCCGCCGCCACCAGCGCCGCCCGCCGCAGCCGTCGCACGCCGGATGCCGCCGCCGTCGATCCCGCCGCCCGAGGTTTGACGCGCCAAGAAATCCGCGCCGGTTTTTTTATTTTCTTTAGAAAAACCGTTCGGTTTTTCCATCGGTTTTTTTAGTTTCGGTTTTTTTAAATAGATCGGTTTTTCTGGTTTATTTAAATAGTGAGCGTTCATCCGTTCGTTCGATCTAGCGGGCGTTCGTCGTTTTTCTTTTTCTCGGATTAAATCCGCGATTTTTCTAATCGCGATTCCTGATCCGATTTTCTTTTTAGTATAACTTTTCGCTCGTTTATCGGAATCAGGCGATTCAAGCGCCTAGAGTTTCGTCTCGAAACCCTCTATCCGTTTAACCTTCTGGTTCGATTTGATTCTTTTTTCCAACCGGAGTTCTTAAGTTGAACCTTCGGGTTAGATCTCTTATTTGAGTTTTACCTGTGCATTAGATGAGTACTTATTGGATGCTTGTTTGTTTGTCTGCGATAGAATACCCGGAGTGTGCCGCTTGTTACTTCGAATCGCTAGGTTTCCCGGATCATCAGCAAGGCAAGTAACACTTTGATCATACCTCCTACTACCCAGTTTTATTGCATTAGATCAATCCTCGCACATTGCATGATTAGGATCTAATTAAATTGTGGGATGGGAAGTAGTTGAGGTAGTACCTATTACGTGTTTATTATCAAACCTTTGGGAGTTACTTCTACCTTTGCTTATTATGCCATGCTATGCTAGTAGACATGGATTGGGTGAGTGATATCCATGACAGATGTGAGTTTTATTAATTAATGGTTTATCTAAGGTGGCAACTTAAACACACATCTGGGTGGATTGAGGCACCTGGATTTTCCAGGACTTGCATGTTTTCTTTTGGACCGCCACCCAGGCTCAAAGGGATCATGAGACTATTCATACAAGAAACTTCCGTGTGCAGCCACAAGCTATTATGGGCTCTAGCATAGTTGACTAAGTCGTGCGAAGTCTTACAGTGGTAGACTAGCAGATGTAGGGGATGTAGGTGGTACGGTCTACCCGATCGTAAGGTGCTAGCGCTTCTGAAAGACTATGTCTCGGTCATCCGTTTCTCAAACACCTTGTAGTGCGAGAAACCAAACGGAGGCGATCGAGTCTTGTGGGGAAAAGTGCGCAAACCTCTGCAGAGTGTAATAAACTAATCATGATTACCGTGTCCCCGGTTATGGACATCTTGAGTATCTAGTACCTGGATTATCGTGTGAATCTCAACATGTTACTCTAAATTAATTTTGTTGGGTTATGTTTAATGATGATGCTTAATTGGGATTGAGAATGCTGTCAACCATTCTAAATGTTTAACAACTACCCTGATAGTTAAATAAAATTTATTCCTTTGAAGTAGGGAAAAATTGGCTTTACGCAAAACTGTAACCATAGAGCTTTCCACCAGCCAAATATGCATATAGTATAGCTGTTTCATTCATTACTCTCTATGTGTTACATTGCCAGCATATTCCATGTGCTGACCCGTTTTCGGGCTGCAACGTTAATGTTGCAGACTTTTCAGACGACGATTAAGAAGTTTTTAGGTCGTGGTTCTATACTCAGTGATGCCGTTGGAGTTGATGGACTCACTTATCTTCCAAGCCTTCCGCTGTTATCGTTATTAGATGGCCTTAAGCCATATTTATTGTATTAAGTTCTCTTTTGAGACACTCGATGTAATAAGTGTGTGATTGCTACTCTGCTATAAATCCTCCGAGTATTGTGTGGTGTCGGCATTACTGATCCAGGGATGACACTAGAGCACAGAGATCAGACTGTTTGAGGTCTGGTCGCTACAGAGATGGTATCAGAGCACACGCTGACTGTAGGACACGACCACTAAGCTAAAGACCTAGATCACTATCCACTCTCTTCTGTTCTGACCTCTCATCTTTTCTACTCTATTAGGATGGCGGATGCAAGGAACAAGTTCACGCAACCGGATGAAGATACACCCTTTGGACGTCACTTGAAGGAAGTCACTAGATACCTGAACATAGGAGTACCAAGCTTCACCGGAACCTACAACGCCACTTTACCTGAAGAAGACCGCTAGATGATTCAAGTTCAAGTTCCAGGAAGGACGTTCATGCCAGTCACTGAGCCCATAGAGTTTTCTTTTGATGCACCAACTTGGAGTCTAGGAAAGAGCGTGGCAGCTCACATCACCATGGGACACATTGGAGAACTCTACCGCAATGATCTCAAGGATACTATCTACCAGATTTGTGGGCGCCGAGATGAACACTGGGATATGATCAGCACCAGGAAGGATACATCAATCGCAGCTTTTATCCAGGAGTTAAACCAGCACATTCGACGACAGGAGAACCAGATGTGCGCCGACATGATTGATCTGAAGAAGGCTAAGACTAGAATACAGGAACTGGAGGAAGAACTCAAGGCTACACGTGAAGATTATGAAGAGGAAATTGAAGTATTGGTGGAGAAGAATGACAACCTGATCAAGAAGATTGGAATATTTATGGGAGGCCCTACACCAGTAGATGAAGACGAAGAACCCAAGGAGATTAGCCCGGAAGACTACATCATCATCGATGGCACCGATTCGGAACCAAATAGTAGCGATGATGACTATGTTGATGAAGCTGGAGCAGATATCATGGAGTCTGCAACCAAAGAATATTTCTAGTAGACCACCTCATCAGTAGTAGTAGTCCACCATGTAAATATAGTAGTCCGAGCACTTTTGCGATAGATAGATCGATTGTATGCCCTTGTTTGATTGATTGAAGTGAATTGTTTGCTTTTGCCTCATGTGCATATGGGTAGTGTTTTCTCTTTAGACCCCCTCTATTCTTACATCTCATCTTTTCTAAACCCTCAGATGCCTCCAAGACGTGACCCCGGATTTGCCTTTCCACCGGAGCTCACCTAGTTGATCCAGCAGCAGAACACATTGATGCAGTTGCTAGTCCAGAATCAGAATCAGGGGAACAACAACAACAACCCACCCCCACCACCTGTTGATCACTTAGCCCGTTTTCTTAGGCTGAATCCGCCGGTGTTTTCCAGTAGCACCGAGCCGATAGTAGCAGATGATTGGCTCCGCAAGACAGCTAGGGAGTTGACCACAGCAGGATGCACAGATGCGGAGAAGGTGAAGTTTGCCGCACATCAGCTTGAAGGACCTGCAGCATCATGGTGGGAGAATTTCACAGCCACTTTCCCTGTCGACACTGTCACATGGGACCAGTTCAGCAGGCTTTTCGTACTGCACATGTTTCAGCAGGAGCTATGGCCATGAAGAAGCGTGAGTTTCGCAACTTGTGCCAAGGAGGACGGACTGTTGGCCAGTATGTGGAGGACTTTAGTAAGTTAGCACGTTATGCCCAGATGACGTCGCTACGGATGCAGCAAAGCAGGAGAAGTTTCTGGAAGGACTGAATGATGAGTTGAGCATGCAGTTGATGGTAGCCACCTTCAACAACTACCAGGAGTTGGTAGATCATGCTCTTATGATTGAAGGGAAGCAGCAACAAATTGAGAATCGCAAGAGGTAGTATGGACAAGGGAAGTACAATTCAGGAGCTCAGCAGAAACCACGTTTTACCCCTAGACCGGGAGGACATTTTCAGCATACCCATGGAGGAGGTAGCTCGCACAATCACAATGGCACCCAAAATGGTAATGGGAATGGAGGAAGCAACGGCCAGAATCGCACCAACCCATCAACCCCAGCCAAGAAGGACCTGAGCCAAGTCACTTGTTTTAAGTGTCAGAAGACCGGACATTATGCCAATGAATGTCCTGAAGGCCAAAATGGCAATGGAAGTTCTGGGAAGAAGCCGAACCCTTTCAACAGGGGACAGGTGAACCACGTTAGCGTGGACGAGGTTGAAGCTTAGCCCGATGCAGTAATAGGTATGTTTTTGGTTAAGTCATTTACTACACTCGTTCTTTTTGATACTGGTGCATCGCATTCATACATCTCAAGGGGATTTGTGGATAAGTATAACCTATCAACCCAAGCCCTTAGGTCACCCATGTTAGTAACCTCGCCCGGAGCAGAGTATGTCGCTAGTCTATGGTGTGATCGGTTACCATTAAGGATTGGTAACTATGTATTTCCCTCAGACCTAATAGTATTGGAATCCCAAGGATTGGATGTGATATTAGGCATGGATTGGTTATCAAAGTATGAAGGGAATATTGAATGTGCTAGTAAGTCAATTTTTCTTACCACACCAGAAGGGAGAAGGATCAAGTATGTATCCCGGCATGTGCCAAAGAGGACTCAAGTAAATTGCCTAACAGGAGTTGTGCAGGAGGAAGTACCAGTGGTAAGGGATTTTCCTGAAGTATTTCCAGAGGAGTTGCCAGGCATGCCACTAGATAGAGATAATGAGTTTTTGATTGACCTATTGCCAGGCACAGGGCCAATATCAAAGAGACCATATAGGATGCCAGCAAAGGATTTGGTGGAAATTAAGAAGCAGATTAAGGAGTTACTGGATAAGGGATATATCCGCCCAAGTTCTGCACCTTGGGGATCGCCAGTACTTCTAGTGGAGAAGAAGGATGGATCGTTAAGAATGGTTGTCGATTATCGAGGATTGAATGAAGTAATGATCAAGAACAAGTACCCACTACCAATGATCAATGATCTGTTTGATCGATTGCAAGGAGCTAAGGTATTTTCCAAGATCGATCTGCGATCAGGATACCACCAGTTGAAGATTCGAGAACAGGATATTCCGAAGACAGCTTTTACCACCAGGTATGGGCTGTATGAGTATACCGTTATGTCATTTGGTCTGACTAATGCACCTTCCTATTTTATGAACATGATGAACAAAGTGTTTAGGGAGTTTTTGGATAAGTTCGTCGTAGTGTTCATTGATGATATCCTGGTTTATTCGAAGACTGAAGAGGAACACAAGGAGCATTTGCGTTTGGTACTTGGAAAGCTCAGAGAACATCAACTATATGCCAAGTTCAGCAAATGTGAGTTTTGGTTGAAGGAAGTAGGATTCCTTGGACACGTTATATCTGGAGAAGGTATAGCAGTTGATCCCACTAAAGTTGATACCGTGACCAAGTGGGAAGCCCCAACAACCGTTGGAGAGATCCGGAGTTTTCTTGGACACGCAGGATACTACTGGAGATTTATTGAAAATTTCTCAAAGATTGCGAAGCCTATGACAGAGTTGTTAAAGAAAGATACCAAGTTCATATGGATGGAGGAATGTGAGGCTAGTTTCCAGGAGTTGAAGAAATGCTTGGTTACCTCACCAGTGTTGATTTTGCCAGACCAGACCAAAGATTATGAGGTGTATTGCGACGCTTCACGTCGAGGACTTGGAGCAGTGCTTATGCAGGAAGGGAGAGTTGTTTCATATGCCTCAAGACAACTGAAGCCTCATGAGTTAAATTATGCCACGCATGATTTGGAGTTAGCAGCCGTAGTGTATGCTTTGAAAACATGGAGACATTTTCTAATTGGAAATCATTGTGAGGGTACACGGATCATAAGAGTTTGAAGTACATTTTCACCCAGAAAGAGTTGAATCTTAGACAAATAAGATGGTTGAAGCTCATCAAGGATTATGATATGAAATTGCATTACCACCCCGGAAAAGCTAATGTAGTAGCTGACGCATTGAGCCATAAGAGCCATGTCAATACACTAATGACGGGAGAAATACCAAGGGAGTTAGCCGAAAATCTTCGAGAGTTATGTTTGGAAATAGTTCCGAGAGGCTATGTAGCAGCATTGGAGATTCAGTCAACTTTAATGGATAGAATCAGAGAAGCTCAGAAGACTAACAAGGAGATTGCCTCTATTAAGGAGAAACTGAGCAAAGGAGAAGCTAAAGGATTTCGTGAGGATGAGCACGATACCCTATGGTTTGAAGACCGCGTTTACATGCCCAATGACCCGGAGATTAGGAAGTTGATTCTGCAAGAGGCACATGACTCACCATAGTCGATTCACCCAGGAAATACCAAGATGTATTTGGATTTGAAGGATATTTTCTGGTGGACCGGAATGAAGAAGGATATTGCGGAGTATGTAGCAGTTTGTGATGTGTGTTAGAGAGTAAAGGCAGAGCATCAGAAGCCAGCAGGATTGTTACAACCATTGCCGATACCCGAATGGAAGTGGGATAAGATAGGCATGGATTTTATCACGGGATTACCCAGGACTCGTTCAGGCTATGACTCGATTTGGGTTGTAGTCGATCGATTGACGAAAGTAACTCATTTCATCCCAGTAAAGACCACTTACACCAGTGCTAAGTTGGCAAAGATATACATGACCAGGATCGTATGTCTGCATGGAATTCCAAGGAGTATCGTATCAGATAGAGGAACCCAGTTTACCTCAAAGTTCTGGAAGCAGTTGCACGAAACTTTGGGTACCAGGCTAGAATTCAGTACAGCTTTTCATCCACAGACAGATGGACAGACCGAGAGAGTATTGGAGGATATGCTGAGAGCTTATGCGCTAGATTATGGATCTAGTTGGGACGATAATTTGCCATATGCAGAGTTCTCTAACAACAACAGTTACCAAACCAGTTTAAAGATGGCCCCTTTCGAAGCATTGTACGGAAGGAGGTGCAGGACACCGTTATTGTGGGACGAAGTTGGAGACCGCCAGTTGTTTGGACCTGACTTGATTAAAGAGTCTGAACAGAAGATGAAGTTGATTCGCGATAGGCTCAAGGTAGCCCAGTCCAGACAGAAAAGTTATGCAGATTCTAAATGCAAGGAGACAGTTTACGAAGTCGGAGATAGAGCTTATCTTCGAGTATCTCCACTTCGGGGAACAAAGCATTTTGGAGTTAAAGGGAAGTTAACGCCACGATTTGTAGGACCATATCGAGTTTTGGAGCGTATGGAAGAAGTGTCCTATAAGTTGGAATTGACCGAAGGATTGTCATGAGTTCATGATGTGTTCCACGTTTCTTAGTTAAAGAAATGTCACGCGGAGATGGCTGACATACCGTTGAGAGATACAGTGCCGTTGGAAACTATTCAGTTGGATAACGATTTGACCTACGGGGAGAAACCAGTTAAGATCCTTGAGTTTGCCAGTCGAGTTACTCGCAGCAAGGTTATCAAGTTTTGCAAAGTTCAGTGGAGCCACCACACAGAGGATGAAGCCACCAGGGAGTGAGAGAAATATTTGCTCAAGGACCACCCTCACCTATTTTCTAGCCAACCCGAATCTCGAGGGCGAGATTCATCTTAAGGGGGGTAGGTTTGTAACATCCCAAATTTCCAATTTGGAATGTTATACATTAGGTCATCTATGCATATCATATTTTATTTTTGCATTTGGTTGATCCTAGAAATTCTATGCAACTCAATGACCCACGGAGAGAGTTGGGGATTTCGCTATTTTCATATTTGAGTTTTCTCAAATTTTGAGAATAGGATCATTTGATTTTATTTATTTTATCATCAATTATTTCTATTACAAAAATATGAGAGAGGGAATAAAATGACTTTCCCAAAATAAAGAAATATTGAGGATTTAATAAAAAAATCAAATAAGATTTTATTTCGGAGTTTTTCGGTGTTTTATTTGAATTTACGAAAAATGTGCGTTGTTCAAAATTGCATTTAGGTCCCAAATAAATGTTCACCTTGTGCGGATTGATTTTAGAAGCCCGTGAAAATTTATTTCGGAATTTTTGGAGTCCGTTCAGTTTTTCTTTTTATTTTTCTTCCATGCGTAATTATTTAAAAAAAACAAACCGACCTACGGGTCGTGTCCTATCCGGACTCCAGCCCGACTCGCCCTTTATAAGCCGGCCCACCCCAGGCCGAACCCTAACCCTAGCGCCGCCACCAGCGCCGCCGCCCACCGCCGCCGCCACCAGCGCCGCCACCAGCGCTGCCGCCGCCGCCCGCCGGACGCCACCGCCGTCGATCCCGCCGCCCGAGGTTCGCCCCACCTCAAAATCCGTGCCGATTTTTTTATTTTCTTTAGAAAAACCATTCGGTTTTTCCGTCGTTTTTTTTTAGTTTCGGTTTTTTGAAATAGATCAGTTTTTCCGGTTTATTTAAATAGTGCCCGTTCGTCCGTTCGTTCGATCTAGCGATCGTTCGTCGTTTTTCTTTTTCTCGGATTAAATCCGCGATTTTTCTGATCGCGATTCCTGATCCGATTTTCTTTTTACTATAACTTTTCGCTCGTTTATCGGAATCAGGCGATTCAAGCGCCTAGAGTTTCGTCTCGAAACCCTCTATCCATTTAACCAACCTAAACAAGATTTTGGTACTGTAAAATTTGCCTTAGATCCAGATTAGTAGAACGAAGTTGTTCTCTTTCACCGTTTGACTTTCGTTGCTTCATTCGATTTGATTCTTTTTGCCAATTGAAGTTCTTAAGTTGAACCTTCTGGTTAGATATCTTATTTGAGTTTTACCTGTGCATTAGATGAGTACTTATTGGATGCTTGTTTGTTTGTCTGCGATAGAATACCCGGAGTGCGCCGCTTGTTACTTCGAATCGCTAGGTTTCCCGGATCATCAGCATGGCAAGTAACACTTTGATCATACCTCCTACTACCCAGTTTTATTGCATTAGATCAATCCTCTCACATTGCATGATTAGGATCTAAATAAATTTTGGGATGGAAAGTAGTTGAGGTAGTACCTATTACGTGTTTATTATCAAACCTTTGGGAGTTACTTCTATGTTTGCTTATTATGCCATGCTATGCTAGTAGACGTGGATTGGGTGATTGATATCCATGATAGATGTGAGTTTTATTAATTAATGGTTCTAAGGTGGCAACTTAAACACACATCTGGGTGGATTGAGGCACCTGGATTTTCCAGGACTTGCATGTTTTCTTTTGGACCGCCACCCAGGCTCAAAGGGATCATGAGACTATTCATACTAGAAACTTCCGTGTGCAACCACAAGCTATTATGGGCTCTAGCATAGTAAACTAAGTAGTGCGAACTCTTACAGTGGTAGACTAGCAGATGTAGGGAATGTAGGTGGTACGGTCTACCCGATCATAAGGTGCTAGCGCTTCTAAAAGACTATGTCTCGGTCATCCATTTCTCAAACACCTTGTAGTGCGAGAAACCAAATGGAGGCGATCGAGTCTTGTGGGGAAAAGTGCGCAAACCTCTGCAGAGTGTAATAAACTAATCATGATTAGCCGTGTCCCCGGTTATGGACATCTTGAGTATCTAGTACCTGGATTATCGTGTGAATCTCAACATGTTACTCTAAATTAATTTTGTTGGGTTATGCTTAATGATGATGCTTAATTGGGATTGAGAATGCTGTCAACCATTCTCAATGTTTAACAACTACCCTGATAGTTAAATAAAATTTATTCCTTTGAAGTAGGGAAAAATTGGCTTTACGCAAAACTATAACCATAGAGCTTTCCACCAGCCAAATATGCATATAGTATAGCTGTTTCATTCATTACTCTCTATGTGTTACATTGCCAGCATATTCCATGTGCTGACCCGTTCGGGCTGCAACGTTAATGTTGTAGACTTTTCAGACGACGATTAAGGAGTTTTTAGGTCATGGTTCTATACTCAGTGATGCCGTTGGAGTTGATGGACTCACTTATCTTCCAAGCCTTCCGCTGTTATCGTTATTAGATGGCCTTAAGCCATATTTATTGTATTAAGTTCTCTTTTGAGACACTCGATGTAATAAGTGTGTGATTGCTAATCTGCTATAAATCCTCCGAGTACTATGTGGTGTCAGCATTACTGGTCCAGGGATGACACCGGAGCACAGAGATCAGACTGTTTGAGGTCTGGTTGCTACAACTTTCGTGTTCATAGTTTCGTTTTTCTCTTTCTTGAGTCATAGGAAACACCGTACTATTAAAGGGGGTCGAGGAAATACTAAGGAAAAATTTCCATGTGATGGTCTACTCAAAATCCTACACCTACCAATCCCTTCGAGTGAAGCCATTGGAAATCTCATACAGTTCAGTCAATTTCTTCAGTGACAGAGACGAAGTTCTTCTGGTCTCTAAGGAATTTGTCTTGACTAAGGAGTTAGGAATTCGCCAGTGCGGATTGCCTACACAGTGAGGAACATGATATCCCTGAGGATTTTGCTACTCAAAATTCCGACCGTTGCTGTGCTATGCGCCAGCTGTCCCAAAATATCTATCCACCTAACGGTCATATCATTGAAGGGCATTTATGTCTTATCATGTCGGGCTGCTCCCTAGGCTATAAATAGCCGCCCCCTACAACCACTAGCTAGTTGGCTGCTCCGAGATAAACTGACACTTGTCATTTGAGAGCAACCCATCCTCCGAGGACTTTGAGCGAAAATCATCAAGTGAGGAAAAACCAAAAACCAAAAACCCAAACACCTACAAACCCCAAGTGATTGAGCATCACTGAAGAGATTGATCCTGAGTGGATCCGACGCTTGTTACCTTTGAAGACTGTGCTTCTTCCAGACGGTTAGGCGTCATGGTCTAGAGCATCCAAGAGGAATTGTGGATTGCCGAGTGACCAAGTTTGTGAAGGTTTGGAAGTCGCCTGAAGACTTACCACGAGTGATTGGACGAGGTCTGTGTGACCTTAGTTCAAGGAGAATACGGTGAGGACTGGGTGTCTTGGACTAAGTGTCCTTGACTGGGTGTCCGGGACTGTGTGTCCTCGAGTTTAAATACTCAGCCACTCCAACCAGACGTACAACTGAGACAGCAGTTGGAACTGGTCTACCAAATCATTGTCTTCACCGAGCTTACTAGTTCTATTTCCTCAACTCTTTCATTTCCTCATAACTGTGTTGTGTGTTTGTTCATATCTGTGTTTGAAGACTTTGAATGAAGACTTTCTCAATTTCCACAGTTCAATTTCTTCAGTCTGTTTGTCTTCATCCCGTGTTATCCTGTGATTACGCTTCCTGTACTCTGTGTCTGTCTTCATTTCATCATGATGACTATGCTTGTATTCTGTTATGTTTACCTTTGAGTACTTGTTCCGCTGCTAGTAGTTCTTCGCTAAGGAATTTCCTCACCGGCAAATTCCTCAGTGAAGAATTTCATAAAAATCGCCTATTCACCCCCCTCTAGTCGATATAACGCACTTTCAATTGGTATCAGAGCAAGGTACTCCCTTGTTCTTTGTGATTTTGGTTTAACTGCCTGGAGTTTTAGTTATGTCGACCGCAGGTATGATCAAGGTCTCTGCTGGGTGTCCTACTTTCGATGGGACGGACTACCCCTACTGGAAGAATAAGATGTGAATGCATCTTGAAGCAATTGATAATGATCTCTGGTATGTTGTGGAAAATGGTGTTCCCTTAGTCACACCTTCTCTGAATGCTGCCGATGTGAAGAGACTCAAGCAACTTGACTCTCAAGCAAAGAATATCATATGTGGCCATCTGGGCAAAGGACAGTATGGCAGAGTGAGTGCTTTGGAAACAGCGAAGCTTATCTGGGATAGGTTGTCCAAAGTGAATGAAGGAGTCTCAACTCAACGTGACTCTCGAGTTGATGTTCTTCGCAATCTCTTCAACCGCTTCAAAAGACTCGAAAATGAAAATGTTCAACAAACCTTTGATCGCCTCACTGACATCTCAAATGAGCTTCAAGCACTTGGTGCCACTGACATCACCGACCATGAGGTGGTGAAGAAATTGCTGAGATCGCTTGATTCCTCATTTGACACTCTGGCATTGATGATACAAGAACGTGATGATTACAAGTCACTTGATCCCGCTGATATTCTCGAGAGGCTAAATACTCATGAGTTCCAACATGCTAAAAAGAGAGATCTCTATGGTTTAAGCTATGGCAAAACACGTGCACTGAAGGCCAAGGCAGTATCTGAGTCCAAAGATGAAGACTCTGGTAGCAGCCTTGGTGATCCTGAAGAACTAAGCCATGATCTAGCTCTGCTCGTGAAGAAGTTCCAAAAGTTCTCAAGACGTGGTCGCCTTGGAAGATCCTCAAGGAGCAATGATTCCTCATCAAGTGACTACAAGAAGAGGCTCTGTCACAAGTGCAAGAAACATGGACATTTCATTCAAGATTGTCCTCAGCAGGAAAAGGAATCAAAGAAGAAGAAATACAAGGATTACAGTTCTGATGATGCAAAGAAAAAGAAGAAATCCACAAAATCCTCATCATCAAAATCCTCAAAGCCTTCATATCACAAGAAGAGCAGCTCCAATAAGGCCAGGGCATTCATTGGCAAGGAAATGGACACTGTGGCTGAATCTGAAGAAAATGAGGAAGAGGAGTCATCTGAGGAGTCTGAATCCGGAGTGGCGAGCCTAGCTCTCGCTACTGCATTCGTCAGCAAGTCTATCTTCAACACTGAAGAAAATGCCCTCACCAACAAGGCTGATGAAGGCGATGATGACGACACTCCCACCTATTGCTTCATGGCAAAGGGTGCCAAGGTACTCAAATATACCTCCTTTGAATCAAGTGAGAATGAATCTAATGAAAACCTTAAGCCCAGCTATTCTAAACTTGCTAAGATTGCTATAAAACAACAAAGGGCTTTAGAAAAGGTTCAAAACATGCTAAATAAAAGTGATGATATGTTGGGTGAAGAAATGGATCGCACTGAAACTTTGACTGAAAATCTTCATAGACTTCAGTCCAAGCTTGACAAACTTCAAAGTCATCATAACACTCTCTTATCAGATCATGAGAAGCTTTCTTATGAATTTCTTCAAAGAAAGCAAGACCTTGAGAAGCTAAGAGTGAGTTATGAAGATCTTCAGAAGGAGCGTGATTCATTACTTGCTCAACAAATCAGCGCATCTCAGGAAGAATTTGTTCCTCAATGCTTGAAGTGCATTGAACATGAATCTGCTAATTCTTCACCTAAATGTTCAAATGCTGCTAATGTTTCAAATTCTTCACATGCCTCTGCTATCACTAATTCCTCATCTGAGGACATTGCTAGTATCACTGACAATGCAGGGCTGAAGGAATTGTACACGACAGGCATGTACAAAAGCCTCAAAGGGCATCAGGCTCTTTGTGATGTGCTTAAAAAGCAGATGCTCAACAGGAACCCTAGGAAAGAGGGTATCGCCTTTGGGAGGAAACTCAATGCTGATGGTACATATTGGAAGCCTGAGCAGTACCCCAAAACTACATGGGTTGCTGCAAAGGGACCTCCAGTTGATCCATGTAACTTATCTGGTTTTGCATGTGAATCTCCTCATTCTGATGATGAGTCAATTGACTCCAACTATAAGCTATTCAAAAATCAGAATGGTGAAGTATTTGCTAGATATGTTGGCACTAACTGCAGGAACGGCTTCCCGATGAAGAAAATCTGGGTTCCCAAAAGATGCCTTGAAAATCTTCAGGTGAATGTCATCATGACGCCACCTGTGAAGAATAGGAACCCCAGATCAAATTCCTCATACGGACCAAATTCCTCATATGGATCAAAGTCCTCATATGAACATCATCATGCTAACCCGTCTATTTCGCAGGGAAGATCTAAGGATTATGGATATGTGCATTATTCTTCAAATCATTATGTCCATAAGTCCTCGAAGAATTTCTCTGCTTACTCATATGCTTACTCTAACCCATCTTATGTGAAATGAAATGGATTGGCTTCTATGCCATCCTTCTCGTATGGAGCTCGCAGAATGATGAACTCTTTGCCACCCCTTCAGATGTGGGTGGTGAAGAAAAAGAACTAATCTCTTCTGCAGGGTCAGGTCTCCAAACGCATGTAATCGTCTGAAGAATTTGCTGGAGACCTGAGCATGCCTGATAGGATGCAGGCTAATCATGAAGAAATGAACTTTCATTTCTCACGTCCTCGTATTGCTTTATCAGTTCTTTTACTTGATGAAATTGATCTGATGAATTGATGTCATATTCTTCACTGATGAAGTATATGAGTTTGTAAGCTGCACTAATTCATCTGCAGGATGATCAACCCAAAGCAACTGAGTGGGTCCTCAATAGTGGATGTACAAACCACATGACTGGTGACAAGAATCTATTGATGGATGCTCCTTTATCTCCGTCGCATCTGAAGCATATCATCTTTGCTGACAAAAGCAAAAGTCAGGTATTGGGTCTAGGTAAGGTTGCGATTACAAAGGATCGACACATGGACAAAGTCATGCTTGTTGAGTCCTTAGGACACAACCTTATGTCTGTCTCAATGCTTTGTGATCTTGATATGGTTGTTGTCTTTAGCAAGTACCGTTATGCTGTGGTTATGGAAGCTGACAATTCCAAAGTCTTCAAAGGCTTTAGGAGAGGAGACCTGTATATTGTTGATTTATCTACAGGACCACAACCAGCCGTGTGCTTACTTGCAAAAGCTTCAGAAGGCTGGCTCTGGCATCGACAACTTGGTCATGCAGGCATGAGGAATTTGCACACGCTTGCGAAGAAGAAGCATGTCATTGGCATCGAGAATGTCAAATTCCTCAAGGATCACCTATGCGAAGCCTATGAAGCTGGGAAGATGACCAAGGCCAAGCATCCAGCGAAGACTATCATGACCACCACTCGCCCATTTGAATTGCTTCACATGGATCTCTTTGGTCCTAATCATTATTCTGCTATCTCAAATGAAGCATCTCAATATGGCTTCGTTATTGTTGATGATTATTCTCGTTACACATGGGTACACCTTGTTACTTACAAACATGAAGTGCAGGAAGTCTTCAAACAATTTTCCTCGAGGGCTTCAACCAACTTTGGCGTGAAGATCAAGCACATCAGAACTGACAATGGCACTGAGTTCAAGAATTCTGGTCTCGATGACTATCTTGATGAACTTGGTATCACTCATGAGTTATCTGCTCCTTACACTCCTCAGCAGAACGGCGTCGTGGAGCGCAAGAACAGGACTCTTGCTGAGATGGCTCACACTATGCTTGATGAATACAAAATGCCTCGTCGTTTCTGGACTGAGGCAATTGATACTGCGTGCCACATCATCAATAGAGTATATATTCACAAATTCTTCAAAAAGACTGCCTATGAACTCCTCACTGATAAGAAACCCAATGTAAGTTATTTCAAAGTTTTCAGTGCTAAATGTTGGATTAGAGATCCTCATCACAACTCAAAATTTGCACCGAAAGCACATGAAGGTTTTATGCTTGGTTACGGAAAGGACTCGCACACCTACAGAATCTTCAACAACGTTCTTCACAAAGTTGTTGAAACTGTAGATGTGCGGTTCGATGAAACTAATGGCTCGCAAAGAGAGCGCCTACCTACAGTGATAGATGAACCAGCACCTGAGGAAACTATCAAGTTCAAGGCTACTGAGGATGTCATTCCTACTGAAGAATCTGCTGAAGAATTCATTCCATAACATGAAGAACGTCGAGCTAATGCACCTGAAGAAAATGGTGCTGAAGAAAACGCTGATCAAATTCTTCAACGACAACCAGCTCATCCTCGCATTGCAAAAGAAGTGCAAGTTGAAAAGATCATCAATGACATCAAAGCGCCAGGTCCTCTCACACGCTCAAAAGCTTCACATTTGTCTAACTTTTGTGGGCAGTATGCTTTTGTCTCTATTACAGAGCCCACTAAGGTAGATGAAGCATTTCTGGAGCCTGAGTGGATTCAGGCCATGCAAGAGGAATTACATCTGTTCGAGCTTAACAATGTCTGGGAACTGGTCAAACATCCAGATCCTTGGAAGCACAATATCATCGGCACAAAGTGGATCTACCGCAACAAGCAAGATGAAAATGGCCTTGTGGTGAGGAATAAGGCACGGCTTGTAGCTCAAGGCTACACATAGGTTGAAGGAATTGATTTCGATGAAACTTTTGCACCTGTTGCTAGACTTGAGGCTATTCACATATTACTTGCTTATGCTAACCATCATGATATCACTCTATATCAAATGGATGTGAAAAGTGCATTCCTCAATGGTAAGCATGAGGAAGAAGTATATGTTGCTCAACCCCTAGGTTTTGAAGATCCAAAGAATCCTGACAAAGTCTTCAGACGCAACAAGGCCCTCTATGGCCTCAAGCAGGCCCCACGGGCTTGGTGTGATACTTTGAAGGAACTCTTCATGAAGAAAGGCTCCAAACCCGGTTCACTCGACCCTACTCTTTTCACTAAATCTTATGATGGTGAATTGTTTGTGTGCCAAGTATATGTTGATGATATTATCTTTGGCTGTACTGACCAACATTATAGTGATGAATTTGCCTATATGATGAGTGAAGAATATCAAATGTCTAGGATGGGAGAGTTGAAATTCTTCTAGGTCTTCAAATTCGTCAACAACACAATGGCATATTCATATCTCAGGAGAAATACCTCAAGGATGTACTGAGGAAATTCGGCATGCAAGATTGCAAAGGCGTCAAAATTCCTATGCCCACAAATGGCCATCTGTGCACTGATGAAAATGGTATTGACTTCGATCATAAGGTATACCGCTCCATGATAGTTTCCTTATTATACTTATGTGCATCTAGGCCAGATATAATGCTTAGTGTTTGCATGTGTGCCCGATTTCAAGCTGCGCCGAAGGAATCACACCATAAGGCTGTGAAGCATATTCTTCGATATCTAGCTCACACACCAACACTTGGATTATGGTACCCCAAGGGCTCGGCTTTTGATCTTGTTGGATATTCTGACTCTGACTATGATGGTGATCGTGTGGATCGCAAGTCAACATCTAGTACATGTCATTTCCTTGGACGATCTTTGGTCTGTTGGTCCTCGAAGAAACAGAACTGCGTATCACTATCTACTGCTGAAGCTGAGTACATTGCCGCTGGTTCTTGCTGTGCCCAATTGCTATGGATGAAGCAAACTCTCAAGGACTACGACGTCAACATGAAGAATGTGCCTCTCTTCTGTGACAATGAGAGTGCCATCAAGATTGCTCACAACCCAGTTCAGCAATCGAAGACAAAGCACATTCAGATTCGTCATCATTTTCTTCGTGATCATGTGTTGAAGGGCGACATTTCTATTGAGCATGTGAAGACAAGAACAGCTAGCCGATATCTTCACAAAGCCCTTGGATGAGAAGAGATTTAGCAAGTTGCAGTGTGAGCTAAATATCCTAGAATCTTCGAATGTTCTTTGAAAAGGACACTCATCCTAACACTTATGCAAAATTGATGACTTAGATGTGCAACACATGAAGAAACGTTTTTCTTCATTCAATGAAGAATAACACTCTTAGTGTGAAGAAATTAACGAAGAATTTGATTGTTAGAACCCTACGATAATTGTACGCGGTATCTGAAATCATCATTCTTATACAGTGGGACACGCCACCACCAAAAGTTGAAATTCCTCAAATTATTCATAATCTTCAACTTTGCATAGTCTTCACTGGTTCCGTCGTTTTTCTTCATTGGCTATATATATATATATATATATATATATATGAGTTTATGTCCTCTACAACATTCACTTATTGCTATTTCTTCAAGTTGGTTTTCTGCTAAGTGAATGTGATCGGACCCTTCCCTTCTATGATATACTCAACCCAATCTGTTCACAAATTTTTCATGTGCGTTCTATTTAAAACTCGTTCAAAATCTTCACTGTGTCCTTGTCAACTGAAGAAATTGCGAACGGAACTTTAAAACCTATCTTATTGAAATTTTCGGTTTTGCCGCTCAAACCATTCCGCATCCCACGATACACTTATCCACTCACCCACAATCTAACACGATCTCCACCTCTCACTACGTGGGTGACACATGTCATGCGAATCAGAAGGGTTAGGGCACGTTCGTCCAATTTCTTCGGGCGAGCAGTTTTTCACCGTGGCTATAAATACCCCTCCTTCCCTTCCTCACTTCTTTTACTCCGCTCGAACTCTCTCTCCAGCTCAAGCTTCTCAAACCCTAGCGCCGCCGCTACTTCATTGCCGCCGGTGAGGAAGAGCTTCACTGCCTCGACCTCGTCGCCGACATCCTCGCGCCGACCGCGGACATCTTCACTCCGCCGCCGCCGTAGCCGTCTTCCTCCGCCAAGTTAGGGCGTGGAAGATCTGCACAGACGAACTTCATATCTCCTCACTCCAGTTCATCGTGTTCTTCATCCAGGGTAAATAAAAGTTACTTTTACTACCCTCGTTGATTCGAATGATTATCTACAAAATCTTTAAAAGTGTTTTTCTTCATATCTTCACACACTGAACACCTCACAAAGTCATTTGTCCTTGATTCGTTTCTCTAAGCATCATTTTTCTTCAAGATTCCTCAATTGTGTGGATCTTCGATCTATACAACTCTGGAACCTAAGACAAAGAATGCTTAGTGAAAATCTTCAAGACTCATCTGGTCAAATTCCTCAAACTTGTTCATTTTGAAAAACCTCCTAAGAACGCATATGACCTCTCCAAATTCCTCGCAACTATACTCTGTTCACAGGTACACATGTCAGCTGCTGAATCACTAGGTTCTCATCAACTTAACTCATTTGCAGCGTTCCTCGAAGAAAAGTTACATACTTCTTCAGAGAATTCGATTGTTCAAATTCCTCAACTGAAGAAAATGGCTAATGGTAAAAGGCCACAGAAGGGAGGAAAGAGGCCTGAGGTAAATACAGTGTTTGAAATCCCTGATGACATATATGCTGGGTACTGCACACCTACTAAGGAAACCAAGAATGAGCGCAAAGTGCGCATTCAGAAGATAGAGAGGAGATGGGCAAGAGAATGGAGGGAGTACAGATATGTCACTCCTAAGTATATGAAGAAATTCGCACTCAATCCTCCATGCCCAAGAGCACCACTGGCACCTGGCCAAATTGCTGATCCCACCAGCCTCAAGCGCGGTGAGGACTATCCTGATGAAAGGGCCAAGCGCCAAGGCAAGTTGGCTAAGCAAGCCAAAGAAGCAGTGAGAAAACTCAATGAAGACTCTGCTGCTGCCTCTGCTGAGGTCCTTGATGTCAAGCCAAAGAAGCCTATGTCAAAGAAGCCTGCACGCAAGCCAAGTGCTCCCTTAGCAATGCCCTCACGGCCAGAATCATCAAAGCCCTCACGGCCAATTCCTCATGCTACTCCTATTCCTCCAAAGTCCTCAGCTCCTCCGCCAAAGCCTTCAGCTGTTCCGACCAAATCCTCAGCACCTGTGCATCTCGCTTCGTGCCAAAGGACTGTCGGCATCTCCATTGCCTCACGTGTCTCAGCTAGTTCCTCAGCTGCACCAAGTTCCTCAGCTGGCCCCTCACTGCTGAAAACAAAAGACACTGCTGGACGAGGTCCACGCCCAAGTCCTCAAAAGAAGCAAGTCGCTTTCCAAGTGCCGTCTGATGAAGATGAAGCTGATGATGATGAACTTGCAGAAATCATCAGAGACAGGCAAGTCAGGGCCGCTAGAGCCAAAGGATCAGAGGTGCCACTGCTTTTGGATCCCAAGCTGATCCTCGACTACATTGATGATTGGCACAAGGACCCCAACACTCCCTTGCCTGACTTCAAGCTGACTCCTAGCCAGAGTCACATGCTGACCCACTTCATTAAGAAGAAAAGTGGAAATTTGAGAAGGCCAGGCAGATCAAGAAAGCACAGTACAAGAAAGAGCGCTATCTGAAGAAAAACGTTGTCTCTATGACAACTGAAGAACTTGTCACTACTCAGACTGAGATTAAGAAACTCAGTGATGACTTTGAAGCATATCGCGCTGATTGGCTTGGAGCCAAGTTTCGTTTTGTGAAACTTGCGGATAACTTCACTTCCAATGTTGCAGCCCCAACGCAACAGGAAATTCCTCAGGCTGAAGCATCTGCTCAGCCTACTGAAGAAAATGCCAGCACCGCTGATGACAATCAGGCTGCTGAAGATAATGTGAGTTCCAGGGTTGATGACTGCATCCTAGCCGCTGAAGAAATTGCCAGGGCACCCACTAGTGGTGTGCCTGAAGAAACTGAAGAACTCAGGGCAACTGCATCAGTTGTGCCTGAAGAAAATCAACCAGATTCCTCAGCTGCTCCTGCACCAACTTCAACTCCAATCCTTCCATCTGCATCAGATGTGAAGAAGACCAAGGCTGTAGAGCGTGCTGCAGTGAAGAAAAGGAAAGCATCAGCTGCTTCAGATTCTTCAGCTCCGAAGAAAATGAAGCCTATGACAAGCTCATTTGCAAATCCGATTGATGTTGTTCCCATCTCAACCAGGCCATCAAAGGACCTCGTTCCCTTTGATGAAGAATATGTGATCCCCAGCGGATCTGATGAAGAAACTCCTTCTGCTGCTTCGTCTGAACCACTGGATGAAGAAATTGAAGTGGATGCGGTCCCTTCAACACCTATCATCTCCTCGCCTATGCCTCAGTTCAAAGCTGAAGAGGCTGGCGTTGAAGAAATGGAAGATGAAGATGTGGACATTGGCTGCTCCACACCCGTAATCAGTGATGAATTCTGGGAAAGTCAGCATCCAAACTCTCCAATGTTCACCCCTCTACAGCAAATTCCTTAGTCCCCCACACAAACTGTTCACATGGGCTCTGAAGAAACTCATCCCACTGCATCTGTCCATGAGGAAATTCCAGCCACTAGCGCTGAAGAAACTGCTGCTGCTGAACAACCAACTACGCAGACTACCACTGAGGAGGAACCAGAAATTTCTCAGTCTGAAGAACCTGTGATTGAGATTCCTGAGGTCGTGATGCAACTCACTGACACTCCTCTGCCGAAGCCAAAGGATCCATTCTCACGTAAGCAAAAGTTCAAGGTTGATGATTTCTTCGGCGAGCACGTATTCTTCGAAGATTACAACCCATATGACTCTGCTCGCATTAGGAAGAGGTGTTTCTGGACTGCTAGTCAAGCCAATTTCTATTCCTCAGTGCTGTTCAACAAGGAGAAGATTTTCTACCATGAGCATATTCCTCAGGTCGATATGGAATCTCTGCCGTGCTTCGCACCAGTCCTCAGTGTTCTTCACGACGCTGGGCTGCTCAATTTTTGCTCTGACATCTGCGATTGGAATGAAGAACTGATTCTTCAATTCTATGCAATGCTGCACATCACCGGAGATGCTGAAGATGTGAATTCATGGGTGCTGGACTGGATGTCTGAAAACACTCACTACACTGCACCAGCCTCTGAATTGCTTCGTGCTCTACCACTCAGTCCTCCCCTTGAAGAAGCTCGCTGCATCTACAGTGAACTTGAGCTCACACATCATTACATGCAGGTGCTGATGAAACCTTTGAAGCCAGGTCAAGCACCAAGAACCAAATTCCTCATGAAGGAATTGTTGTACGTGCCCAGAACTGTCTATCGTATTCTTACGAGGACAATCAGTCCTATCAAAGGCCACGACTCATCTGATGAGGAAATTGTTGGCATCATGAAGAATCTGGTATTCAACATCGTTCATGGCATTCCTGTCAATTATCACGATTTCTTCATGAGGACTATGGCCAATGTTGCACTGTCTCCGTTTGAGCTGAAGCCTTATGCACCTTGGATCATGAGATTCCTCAGGACAAGGTCTTCACTCAACTACAAAGCTGATTTCCAGAATCATCTCAAATACTTGCCCCCAATTGAAGTCCTCAAGCAGACATATTCCTCATTTGATGGAAAGGGCAAGGCACCAGCTGTAATTGATGATGGCATTCGTCCATTGGATGGTCAGTTTTGCAAAGCTGCATCTTATTCCACCAATGATGACTCTGCCACACATGACTATCCCAATGCACCTAAGTCCACTCCTCAAGCCACTGCTCCGCGCGTGATGACTGACCGTGAACTTCTGGGTGGATCGAAATCACAAATGGGTGAAGCGTCAGTTTGGTTCACTTCTTCACAACATGACTGCCACACACAATGCAGTGAAGAAAAACCACTACTACCTCCATCAAGTCTTCGGTCGCACCTGGGCAATCCTGTCACATCTGTATGGTGAAGAAGATCTGAAGAACATGGGTCTTAATGAAAATTTTGACTGGTCTGCACCTCCACCGAAGAAATTCAAGAAGGTCAAGGTTCCTTCTCTGGTGGCCAACTCATTTTCTTCATTGCGCGACACTGATGAACATGAAGATTTGGACGACACTGCGGCAAGCCCTACATCAACCAACGTCCCCAACAACGCTGGCGCTCCTTCATCAACATGATTATCTTCAGGGGTGTTAGTCCTCATTTTTGATCCTTTTGGTCATTCGATGACAAAGGGGGAGAAATATGAGTTAGTCTTCAAGCGGGTCTACTATATGGGCATTTTTTTTGCTAAGTTACAACTCTCATTCTTCTGAAACTTTATTGGATCGAGTTGTAATCTTAAACCTGATGGTGCTCTGATACTTTTGATGCACTGTGCTCTGATACTCTTGATGCACTATTCTGCATGCTTATTCCTCGTTAATATTATCGCACGCATGCTGAATTTCATCAGGCACCATATTTCATCATGCATTTCAAATTCTTCATATTATATGTTAAATGCGTGTATGAATTACAAGATATAGGGGGAGATCTCGATGATTCAACTCTTCAAGTGTGCATTGCTTCAAAAGCAAATTCCTCACTATGCACATCTTCAGGGGGAGTTCTTCTATATCTTGCAATCAAATTCCTCAATATCAGTATTTACACTTCATATGTTTATCCCCGTTGAAAACTTAACCTATATTGTCATCAATCACCAAAAAGGGGGAGATTGTAAGTGCATCTAGTGCCCCTTAGTGATTTTGGTGTATTGAAGACTTATAGGTTAAGGGACTAATGCGTGTGTGAGTGTACACAGGTCTATAAGTCTATGAGGAGTTTGATATTTACAGGAAAAGTCGACCCCTAAAAATAAATATCTTCGACTGAAGATTTTGGTATTTCTGAAGACTTTCATGAAGACTTTCAAAGTGAAGAAATTGGTGTATCCGTGAAGACTTGATATTCATGCGAGAAATATGAAGCTTGAAGACTTTCGTGTTCATAGTTTTGTTTTTCTCTTTCTGGAGTCATAGGAAACACCGTACTGTTAAAGGGGGTCGAGGAAATACTAAGGAAAAATTTCCATGTGATGCTCAACTCAAAATCCTACACCTACCAATCCCTTCGAGTGAAGCCATTGGAAATCTCATACAGTTCGGTCAATTTCTTCAGTGACAGAGACGAAGTTCTTCTGGTCTCTGAGGAATTTGTCCTGACTGAGGAGTTAGGAATTCGCCAGTGCGGATTGCCTACACAGTGAGGAACATGATAGCCCTGAGGATTTTGCTACTCAAAATTCCGACCGTTGTTGTGCTATGCGCCAGCTGTCCCAAAATATCTATCCACCTAATGGTCATATCATTGAAGGGCATTTATGTCTTATCATGTAGGGCTGCTCCCTAGGCTATAAATAGCCGCCCCCTACAACCACTAGCTGGTTGGCTGCTCCGAGAGAAACTGACACTTGTCATTTGAGAGCAACCCATGCTCCGAGGACTTTGAGCGAAAATCATCAAGTGAGGAAAAACCAAAAACCCAAAACCCAAACACCTACAAACCCCAAGTGATTGAGCATCACTGAAGAGATTGATCCTGAGTGGATCCGACGCTTGTTACCTTTGAAGACTGTGCTTCTTCCAGACGGTTAGGCGTCATGGTCTAGAGCATCCAAGAGGAATTGTGGATCACCGAGTGACCAAGTTTGTGAAGGTTTGGAAGTCGCCTGAAGACTTACCACGAGTGATTGGACGAGGTCTGTGTGACCTTAGTTCAAGGAGAATATGGTGAGGACTGGGTGTCTTGGACTAAGTGTCCTTGACTGGGTGTCCGGGACTATGTGTCCTCGAGTTTAAATACTCAGCCGCTCCAACTAGACGTACAACTAAGACAACAGTTGGAACTGGTCTACCAAATCATTGTCTTCACCGAGCTTACTGGTTCTATTTCCTCAACTCTTTCATTTCCTCATAACTGTGTTGTGTGTTTGTTCATATCTGTGTTTGAAGACTTTGACTGAAGACTTTCTCAATTTCCTCAGTTCAATTTATTCAGTCTGTTTGTCTTCATCCTGTGTTATCATGTGATTACGCTTCCTGTACTCTGTGCCTGTCTTCATTTCATCATGATGACTATGCTTGTATTCTATTATGTTTACCTTTGAGTACTTATTCCGCTGCTAGTAGTTCTTCGCTAAGGAATTTTCTCACCAGCAAATTCCTTAGTGAAGAATTTCATAAAAATCGCGTATTCACCCCCCCCCTCTAGTCGATATAACACACTTTCACAGACAAAGCTTTTGACTGATCCATTTCCTCACCCAACATATCATCACTCTTGTTTAGCATATAGTGAGCGTTTTCTAAAGCTCTTTGTTGTTTAGTAGCAAGGGAAGCAAGTTTGACATAGCTGGGTCCAAATTCATCACCAGATTCATCATCACTTGACTCGGATAGGTAGCATTCAGTTACCTCAGCATCTTTTGCCATAAGGCATGATGCAGAAGATGATGATTCTGGTTCGAATGTCATCGTTTTGAGAGATTCCTTGAAGTCCTCAAACCAAGGATCATGACAGGTTCGATGACCTTCATAGACCTCAGAGAGACGGTCCCAAATGAGCTTCGCATGATCGAGATGCATGATGTTCCTGAACTGATTTTGTGACAGACTGGAGCAGATGACATCCTTCGCCGTGAGGTTGAGAAGAGTATACTTGCGAATGTCACCAGCATTCGCCATCTTGCACAGATCAGTCAGGCCAATCTCAGTGACGGTCCACAACTCGCTGTTCATCACCATGAGGCGTTTCTTCATCATGGCCTTCCACTTGGGATACTTGTGACCGTCAAAGATGGGGCATGTCACCTTCGTCATACCTGCGGTCGACATAACTAAAACTCCAGGAGGTTAAACCAAAATCACACAGAACAAGGGAGTACCTTGCTCTAATACCAATTGAAAGTGCGTTATATCGACTAGAGGGGGGTGAATAGGTGATTTTTATGAAATTCTTCACTGAGGAATTTGCCGGTGAGGAAATTCCTTAGCGAAGAACTACTAGCAGCGGAATAAGTACTCAAAAGTAAACATAACAGAATACAAGCATAGTCATCATGATGAAATGAAGACAGGCACAGAGTACAGGAAGTGTAATCACAGGATAACACAGGATGAAGACAAACAGACTGAAGAAATTGAACTGAGGAAATTGAGAAAGTCTTCAGTCAAAGTCTTCAAACACATATATGAACAAACACACAACACAGTTATGAGGAAATGAAAGACTTGAGGTAATAGAACCAGTAAGCTTGGTGAAGACAATGATTTGGTAGACCAGTTCCAACTGCTGTCTCAGTTGTATGTCTGGTTGGAGCGGCTGAGTATTTAAACTCGAGGACACACAGTCCCAGACACCCAGTCCTGAACACGCAGCTCAGGACACCCAGTCCTCACCGTATTCTTCTTGAACTAAGGTCACACAGACCTCGTACAATCACTCGTGGTAAGTCTTCAGGCAACTTCCAAACCTTCACAAACTTGGTCACTCGGCGATCCACAATTCCTCTTGGATGCTCTAGACCATGACGCCTAACCGTCTGGAAGAAGCACAGTCTTCAAAGGTAACAAGCATCGGATCCACTCAGGATCAATCTCTTCAGTAATGCTCAATCACTTGGGGTTTGTAGGTGTTTGGGTTTTGGGTTTTTGGTTTTTCCTCACTTGATGATTTTCGCTCAAAGTCCTCAGAGGATGGGTTGCTCTCAAATGACAAGTGTCAGTTTCTCTCGGAGCAGCCAACCAGCCAGTGGTTGTAGGGGCGGCTATTTATAGCCTAGGGAGCAGCCCGACATGATAAGACATAAATGCCCTTCAATGATATGACCGTTAGGTGGATAGATATTTTTGGGACAGCTGGCACATAGCACAGCAATGGTCGGAATTTTGAGTAGCAAAATCCTCAGGGCTATCATGTTCCTCGCTGTGTAGGCAATCCGCACTTGCGAATTCCTAACTCCTCAGTCAGGACAAATTCCTCAGAGACCAGAAGAACTTCGTCTCTGTCACTGAAGAAATTGATTGAACTGTATGAGATTTCCAATGGCTTCACTCGAAGGGATTGGTAGGTGTAGGATTTTGAGTTGAGCATCACATGGAAATTTTTCCTTAGTATTTCCTCGACCCCCTTTAACAGTACGGTGTTTCCTATGACTCAAGAAAGAGAAAATGAAACTATGAAAACAAAAGTCTTCACACTTCATATTCCTCGAATGAATACCAAGTCTTCACGGTCACACCATTTTCTTCACTTTCAAAGTCTTCATGAAAGTCTTCAGAAATACCAAAATCTTCAGTCGAAGATATTCATTTTTAGGGGTCGACTTTTCCTGTAAATATCAAACTCCTCATAGACTTATAGACCTGTGTACACTCACAAACGCATTAGTCCCTTAACCTATAAGTCTTCAATACACCAAAATCACTAAGGGGCACTAGATGCACTTACAAGTGTTGGTTGAGAAAAACGGTTCAGGTAAGGACCGGGCCGTGATGTGATGTTGTGCTGCCAAAACATGTCAGTAGATTAGATTTATGGAAATATTATTCTCTCTACGGTGGGGTGTGGAACTTGTTTTGCAGAACCGGACACTATCCTTGGGTTCAAAAATATTCCATGGAGTAATCGGGGGAGGAACCCGCCTTGCAATGCCGAAGACAATACTGCGCACCGGACTCATTGTCATTGAAGCCTGGTTCAGGGGCTACTGAGGGAGTCCGGAATTAGGGGGTCTCCGGACAGCCGGACTATATCCTTTGGTCGGACTGTTGGACTATGAAGATACAAGATTGAAGACTTCGTCCCGTGTCCGGATGGGACTCTCCTTGGCGTGGAAGGGAAGCTAGGCAATACGGATATGTAGATCTCCTCCCTTGTAACCGACCTTGTGTAACCCTAGCCCCCTCCGGTGTCTATATAAACTGGAGGGTTTAGTCCGTAGGACAACATACAATCATACCATAGTCTAGCTTCTAGGGTTTAGCCTCTATGATCTCATGGTAGATCAACTCTTGTAATACTCATATCATCAAGAACAATCAAGCAGGACGTAGGGTATTACCTCCATCAAGAGGGCCCGAACCTGGGTAAACATCGTGTCCCCTGCCTCCTGTTACCATCCGCCTTAGACGCACAGTTCGGACCCCCTACCCAAGATCCGCCGGTTTTGACACCGACAACCATCAAGCTCAAACTTGATCAATAGGTGCGTGGAGGGCATTGGAGACTTGGCTAGTTCATGAAGAAAAATGATTCTCAGCATTTATCATGGTCCAAGCCAAGTCAAGTGGTTTATCATCATATTTGTGATTCCAATGCTCCTCGAGGCGATAACTTGTACTTATATATTCTACATTGAAAGTTACTTGCCCTTGCATGTTTAGGTTTTGTACCTAGCATGAACTCATATATGTTGTGCGTCATAGTATGCTTGATTTGTGTATCTAGCATGTGTGGGTTGCTATGCACGTCATATATTTGTGTGTATAGTCTCGAGCCTTCATTACATCTTAGTTGCATCTTATTGGGCTCTTTTGAGATATTAATGGATCATCACATTATGGGGGAGTGTTATGCTCTATGCACATCACAAACCTAAAATGTTCATATATATATGGGATACCACCCGGTATTTATTATGCAAGAGTACCTAGTTACTATGTGGTATGCCAAGTTCATTTGAAATCCATATTCTCATCCATTGATTATCTATAGTTGGATTTCATATGCCTTTGATGTATAATACATGGGTTTTCACATTATGGGGGAGTGATATGCTTGTGCACATCACAATCCTTATTAATGTGAACAACTGAGGATTGCCACTATAATTTATATTGTTATATTACCTTATATATTTGTGGCTTGCTATCGCAACAAGTTCCCAATTACGTTAACACCTTTTTGGTGTGCATCCTCTAGACTTGTTTGCGTATATCTTTCTTGCAGTTTTCCCCATGGTTTTCTTAGCAATTGTATTTGGGAAATCGTTTGATTCAAGCCATTCCAATTGTTACTTTGCATGATGATATATCCAATTGGAATGTTGAAAATATGCCATCCATGCATTGTGTTTATTGCTAAACTCTTATGTTATGCTTGTGATTAGTATAGACAATCTTGTGCTTATTTTAGAATCTACCACCGAATGATAATTTAAATTACCATTTTTTCCTCTTATAAATGGTATTAATTATGTGGTAGACCGTCAAGATAATCTGAATCTCATCTAGTGCTTCACCTTGCATTTTATATTTCGCCAACAAATGTGTTCTCGCTTGTCTTTGTTTGAGTTCATATTCTTGGTTTTGTGTAGTTATAGGAGCTTGTTATCTCATTGCTCTTACTATCTTGTATCCACTCCAGTAAGATATGCCTATGAGTATGTCTGAAATGTATATCTTGTATGCTCGTGGGCTTTGCTTGGTTCTTATGTGGAACTCTATGTGTGATCATGTGTTGCTACATCACATCGATGCAACTTGGCCAACATGAATGATTTGTGTGTTATTGGAGTATTCATGGTTTACGTGTTCTTGTGTCCAAATTGTATCTCCTTGGATCTTGGTAGGCTTGTGCATGCATATTTGTTAGTTGTATATCTTCATGCCTCGTTTGCTTTCTTTGATCGAATATATAGGGTAAATTAATCAAATGGAATCAAATCCTCAACCATTAAGATGTGCATGAAACTCACATCCATATCCATATGCACGTATTTAGTTGGTTTTACCTTATGTTTTGTAGTTATGCTAACTACTTCGAATGACCCAATAAGTTTGGGGACCATATTGTACTTAAATTGTTTTAGGTACAATGGAGATGCATTATGTGCTTGGCTTATTCATGAAGAAGGTGGTGACACCACCAAGGAATTAGAGCCAAGCTTGGATGACTCATTGATTTACTAATTCATACCAATGCTTTCTTGGTAACAAGTATTTACTTCACACATATACATAAATAGAGTCAACCTTCTGTAGATTTCATATTTGTGTTTTCTTGCATGTTCTTAGAAGACACTTTATTACAATGTTGAGACATTTGAGAAATAGCATATAATAGGGATCTATAAAATCATATTCATGATTCACTTATCCCAAAATATGCCAATTAAGTAATTAATTTCATATCAAGTCCTAATATGTTCTCTCATGTGAAATTTTGTGGAAATTGCAAAAAAAAAAACTTTATTTGCTTGTCGTATTGGCTATCTTAGTTAGTAACTCATTGTTATGCAAATGAGATCAATTTTTGCCATGTGCTTTATGTCATGTGCCTTGATCCTTTCAGTTGGTCTTATGCTAGGATCACAGTTGTGTAATAATGGATTCACTTGTGCATATCATGTTCTTATCAATTGTGACTATTTTGTGTATGCAAGTTTCTTTGTGGATACATAGACTACTATTGTCCACTTAGAAATTTTTATACATAAGAAACTTCATACCTTACCTTGATATCATTTACTCCTTGCGGGTCACCTCGGTTGTTTCCTTTTTGATTCGGTGGTGGTCTTGGTAAGAGGTTGAGTAGTGAGTGCTTGTATGTTTGCATATAATCTTGTGCACTCATGTTTTCTGAATGTATGTTGGACCCATTCTTATCATGTCGATCAAACTGGGTATTCATATTATATATCGTGTCCAAAATATGTTCCTTGGATCTTTTGAAAGTTTTTCTCACATGTAGAATGCTTATTTTTCATATCATAATACCTTGTTGCATTATATAGATCCGGAGCTCCTCAAATTTTCGTCATTGAATATGTGCATTTAATTTTCACTCATGTATTGTAATATGCATACATTAAGGAGGAACTCATACTATATCAGCTTCTGGATTTTTCCCATTTTTGCATTTTTTGCCAATGGGGGAGAAGTTTAGAGGGTTTGAAGATACGTGCGCTTAGTGTGCTTGTTGTCATTCATGCTTACCTACAATTTTTATATATGTGGTGTTGCATGGATGACTATTGTATATAGAGAAAACTTCACCTAGTTTATATCAACCAATATATGCAATGGCATTCAAAGTTCATTCACACATGCATATATTGTGGGGGAGTTTGCTCTATATATTGTGGGTGTGCTAACGTCAAATGCTTGTGTAGTGTTTGATGCTAGTACAACCGGTTTTGATAATTTCAAGTATCTTTGTGACACTTGATGCTATCAAAACCACCTCAAGTATAAAATTTATCTTCGGATGAATTGCATATTTGTCTTTAAAGTGCTGATGAATTGCACTTTAAAGACAATTTTATATAGGGTCGCGCTATTCGTCACCCTGGGTGAGGAATAGTTATTCTTCACCCCCTCTCTATTTTGACATCAATGCAATGTATTTTTACGTTTCATAAATTTTGTCTTATTTCATACATAAAAAGAGAACGTAAGAAAATATGTATTCGCCGTAAAAAATATTTTATGTTACGTAAAATTACGAATGTAAGAACATAGTGTAAAACATACATAAAATGTGATTTTTCTGTTCTTATAATCTATTTTTTTATTTTTTAAACCAAATTTTACATATTGAATCAATATGCATGTAACTATTTATATTGTAAACGTAATTTATTTGGAAAGCGATCATAAGATTACCTCGGGTGAAGAATAACTTATCCTGCATCATGGGTGATGAATAGTATTACTATATATAGTGTAACTATTCATCATCCAGGGTGCAGAATAAATTATTCTTCATCCGAGGTAATCTTACGATCGCTTCATAAATAAAGTACGTTTAGAATATAAATAGTTACATTCATATTGATTCACTTCTTAAATTTTGGTAAGAAAACAAAAAAATTATAAGATTAGAAATATCGCATTTATGTATCTTTTACACTATGTTTTTACGTTCTAATTTTACGTAACATAAAATATTTTTTACGGCAAGTATATATTTTCTTATGTTCTCTTTTTTACATATGAAGTAAGACAAAATTTATGAAACCTAAAAATACAGTGCATTGACGTTAAAATAGAGAGGGGTGAAGAATAACTATATATATAGTGTTACTATTCATCACCTAGGGTGCAGAATAAGTTATTCTTCACCCGAGGTAATCCTACGATCATTTTATAATTAAATTACGTTTTGAATTCAAATAGTTACATTCCTATTGATTCACTACGTAAAATTTGACATAAAAAAATAAAAATATAGGTCATAAGACAAGAAAATTTGCAGTTTATGTGTATTTTAGACTCTGTTTTTACGTTTGTAATTTTACATAACACAAAATATTTTTTATGGCGATTATATATTTTCTTACGGTCCCTTTTTTGCGTCGGAAATAAGACAAAACTTACATAACGTAAAATTACGATGCATTAATGGTAAAATAGAGGGGGTGAAGAATAAGTATTCCTCACCCAGGGTGACGAATAGCGCGACCCTAAACCCTCCGCACTGCACGCTCAACGCAGGTGCACTGCACTTTCTGTAGCAAGAGCACTGCAATACACACTAGTGAACTTCGTGTCGTAAAAAATTGTACGCAGTGTTTTTCAGTACTGTTTTTGCTCTAGTTTTTTAACCGTTTATCGGAACGTGGCGTATGATATATCATTGGAAAGCTATGGATTAGGTGAACTTTGCCATGTTGAACACTTTTCGAGATTCCACACGGTTTAAGAGCAGTTTCAAAAATGGTGCGACCCACGAATAGGGGCAGCGAGCGTATTTTCGTGATTTTTTAAACCACTCATCGGAATAAAACAAATGATACACCGTTGGAAAGATATCGTCGAGGCGCATCTTTTTCATATCTATTACTTTCTCTAATTCATTACAGTTTAAGAGAAGTTTCAAATTTACTAAATCGCGGAATTCTATTTTTCAATTTTTTTCTAATTTTTGGTACTGTTTTCGCTCCAGTTTTTTAACCTTTGTCGAAACGAGGCGTGTAATATATTGTTGAAAAGCTATGGACGAGGTGCAACTTTCACATGTTGAAATATTTTTGAGATTCCTTACGGTTTTAAGTTAATTTTGAAAATCGTGCGGCGGACAATGAGTGACAGCAGCCGTTTTTCGCAAAAGTTTTACAAACCGCTGGTCGGAATGATTCAAACGATACGCCATTGGAAAGATATCGATGAGGCGCAACTTTTTCATGTAGAACACTCTCTCTAATTCTTTATGGTTTAAGAGGAAATTCGAATTTACCGAAATGCGGACACTCTGTTTTCGTGACACCCAAATCGACGTGGGTACTTCATCCGACTGAAAACCGCACTGCATCGGACGAAAAACCGCACTGCATCAGACGGGTAAGAGAATTGCCTGGTTTCTTTTATTCAAACTTATTTTTTTCAAGGATGAGAAAGTAGAGTGAACTTCTCATCGGGTGTAAATGAACCACAACACTATCAAGAAGTGAACCGCATTACTTTTTCTTGCTTCCGTAACAATTTTTTTGCACTTACGGGATGAACAACATCATACGCCGACCGCACTGCTTCAGAATGAAAACCGCACTACATCAGACGGTCAAATGTGAACTTCATGATTTCTTTTGTAGAACGTAAATTTTTCTCACACGAATTTTTGTTGTCTTTTTTCAAAAAAATATGAACAAGAGCGGACCGCAGAGATGGGGGCAAGTGAACAACGACATATATCATAGTGAACCACATTGCTTTTTTTGTTGTATCGCTATTTTTCCGCAATTCCACATGTGCGCAAGTGAACAACATCACTCTCAAAAGTGAACCACATCCGAGGAACAAACGCACTGCAAGTTTCGATGTAGTCAAATGAATTTTGAAACACACGAAACAAATTGCACTTCATACAGAGGGATAATGAGCTGCCACACAAATGTAGTGAACTACTTTTTTCAATCGTCCCACAAAGAAAACAAGATGCATTAGAAAGAGAAGTGAACCTCTCATGAGAATTTCTTTTTCTCCTTTTTTACAAAGCGAACCACACCACCACTACAAAATGAACCTCTCATTCCATAGCCAGGCCGATCAGGGCACTGGTGGCGGCTCCTAGAGGCAGGCCAGCTGCACAATAACATAGATACACATATGTGAACAACAAAACTGCACTGCATAACAGTTTTACATTTTCTTTTTTCTGTTGTTTCTCCCCTCTCCCACAAACAACAAAAAATGTTGTGCAGTAGTCCGTCTCGCTCCCAAATGTAAAAAGTGACCTGCAATAGCAGCCTCGTTGTCACTCGTGTGTTTTTGCCTGTTCGTCGATGTCGAGTAGATTCTAGAGCCCACTAGAATCCGGAAACTGCAAACAATCAGGCCGTGCACTGCATACCCGTTGCGAGCAGACTTCAATTCTCTTCGAAGGCCACGGGGGTTGAAGAAGTAAAAAAGTAGGGTAGAAGAAGGAGCAGGGAGAGGGCCATGAGTAGATCAGGTCCTTCAGACACAAATCGCTCGCACTGCATTGGCAAAATCTGAAACAAAAATAGCTCCAAAATGAAATTGTGTCCCTAGAGAAGTGCACATTGAATAGAGGAGTTGGTGCACGCCGGGTCAAGGGGTGAGGTGCACGCCGGGGCGAGCTGCACTGCATGCTACAGTCACCGACACTACATGCAGTGAAGTTCAGAGAAAGGTAGAGGTCTAGTGGGGATGCCAGGTGTGTGGCGGCCCAGATCCACCCCGATCTGCACTGCATGCGGAGTCGCAGTGCACTGCACCGGCACGCTCATGCTGCTCTAGCGACAGAGAAGGGCCAAGTTGCGGTGGTGGCTAGTCGCGCCGTGCCTCTCTGATGCGGAAGTCCCCGGCGAACTAAACAGCCAAACTGCCTGAACCGCGCATCGGAGGAGCTGCCGCTGCCTAGACCTGTAGCTACTGCCCTTGCTAGATCACATACGCGGGGGGGGCGGCTAGGAGAAACGGTGGTGCCGCCGCATGCGCACGACGCCGTGAGTGGAGGAGGGAGGGGGTCCGCCCGCTGGCGCATGGTGATAGAGCTCGTCGGATCCGCCGCGAGGGAGATGAGGAGGTGGGTTGGCTCATCGGATCCGCCACGGGCGGCCTCCTCCCGGTGGCAAGCGGGGGAGTTGCTCGACGGGGCCTCCCTGCCGGAGAGGGAGAGGACGACTCGGGCCTCGGCGGCGCGGTACAGAGGCACCGGTGTGGAGCTCGCCGGATCAGGCGCTGGGCTGCATGAGAGGACGGCTTCCCCCCCCCCCCCCCCCCCGAGGGTGTGCGGCGGATGGATCCATGATTTGTGGCCGCACCAATGGTCGTGGTGGCCGGATCTGGTGGCTGAGGCCGCGCCGAGGGCCGAGGGCGGCCGGATCCCCGCCATGACCGCTGATGGCGCGGAAGAAAGAAGAGGGTGGCAGCCAGCGTAGAAGGTGGCCTCGTCGGGCGCGGCCGGAGGAGGTGGTGGGCGGCGCCACCGGAGAAGGTGGAGAGGGTTGGGGTTGCTGCTCCGGAGAAGGTGGGGGAGGGAAGTGGTGCGGGGCATGGGAGGTGGCTGTCTGGGAGGGGGAGCAGAGAGTTCGATGGAGGTCGTGGGAAGAGTGAGCGGGGTAGTTCTCTTTTTGCCCCGTGCAGCTCGGTCTTTTCCTTTTGCGGGGTTAGTTCATAGCTATGGGTCAGCTCGGTACTATTATCAGAATAATAGGAAGTGTTATTAGAATAAGGTCTTAAGGGGTGTTATCATAATAAACCCTCTTGTTGAGATTGACATCAACTACCAAAATGGGAGAAACTGAAAGTGCATATAGTCTCCATGTGTAGTTTTAGTAATTGATGACAATCCTAATGGATTAATGTTTGCATTGAGATATACATTTAAAGGGAAGTTCCATTGGCAATGCATGAAGAATATTGGATGAGTTGAAGGATGAAATCCATCAACACAAACATACGCATTATGACTTGATAATGCTTATGAAGAAACAATGACATCAAGTTATATATGAAGGTTTACTCCATAGGTGATGAACAAGATATGATCAAAATAAAATACATTAATTAATTGGAAAATATCAAAGGTTGTGATGAGTTTAGCCATGTTTAGTTTTGAAATGAACACCATCAACATCAGTTCAGAATCTGGAATGAAGGTCATTGATAGCAGCTCAGTATTTGGGACCTACAGGCCACATATGATCTCGGATTAAAATGATGTAAAATGGAAATCATTGAACTCGACGAGACGAAGAAAAGTCGTGTCGAACACTTTTCATTTAAGGAAGTCTTGAGGTCCGAATAACTCATGCAATGTATCAGACATCAGTGTCTGGGTGCCTGGTATGGGCATAACTTTTCCACACATTATCAGACTAGACTGTTCGGGCTGCAGATTTTGCATACGACCTCAGATTGAGATGGTTCAAAAAGCAAAATCATTCACCTTGACGTAGCGACAAAAAGTTGTGTTGATCACTTTTTCAGTTTAGGGCGTCTTGGGGATGTAATCATGCTCATAAGAAATGGTCCTCCAAACATCAAGATTGATCATCGAGTAAAGCTAAAGATTGACCAAGACAAGGCTTGAAGAGCAAATTCTAAATGATCATCACACAAGAGAACGTAATTTGCATGAGTTTGGTACTTATGAGAAAGCTTGGTGCTAATCAAAGGATGCCATCAAGTAATGATGTTGGACAAATGAAGATGAATACAAAGCGAATCTTCCCACATTGTGTATGGGGGAGCAACTTGAAGACTTCACCAGTGTCTTGCCTTAAACTTGAGCCAAGAAGAAACACCAACATCAAGCTCAAAGTAAAAGGCTCATGTCAAAGGTATTAGTTCCTTTGGCATTAGTGTTGTGGATTGATGACCAACGAAGAAACATATTCTCTCAAGTATGGATTCTGGAAGCTATCTAGTGTAGCTCTTTTATGTTCTTGAGTTATAGGGATCTCGCTCTAGTAAGAGGGGATCAAAGGAGTTCATGAAGGATTTGCTCAATGGCCATAGTTGCTTATTATATCTTTCATTTCTCATCCTCCATCCTATGTTACACATACACCAAGTAATGTCTCACCGGTCGACCGGTATTTACCGGACGTCCGATCACTCCTTGCCCGTCGGACGCCCGGAACCTTCTGGAAATCCAGTGCATCTTAACATAAAGAAACTATCCGATTTCCGTCTCCACCAGAAATCTGGTCGGTCCTATACAGAGTCAAATTGCCAATCATCCGGTCTTCTCCGGACGTCCGGTGCTACTATTCTCTGTCTTTGATGTTTCATTCAGCCCGTGCAAAAACTCCAGCGACCAGACATCTGGTGCTCTTTCAGCCACCAGATGTTCGGTCCTTACCAGACGTCCGGTACTTACCAGACGTCCGGTACTTTCGTGGGATTTTACAGTCCAACGATTAGTTTTGGGGCCACACTATATATACCCCTTACCCACTTCGTGGAGGGGTTGAGCAACACAAAATATATTCACCCACATCTCAGAAAAGCACCCTCTCCTTTGTCCTATCTCAAATCTCAGACCCTGGAGAGATTTGTGAGAGTTCTCGAGTGAGATTTCACCCAAGCATAGATCCACTCTTCCTCTCTCTTTTGACCAAAGCAATTTGTGATTTGAGCAAGTCTTGAGCATTTCCCCCTTGATCTTGTTACTCTTGGAGGTTGGAGACTCCTAGGCAATAGAAGTGCTCTGATGAGGAATCGTCTTGTGATTTGTCCCACAAAAAGTTTGTGGAGGTTTGCAGGCCGCCTGAAGGTCTACCACTAGTGGTTGGGAATCGCCTTCGTGGTGATATCTCGAGGAGAATAGGGTGAGCCTTCATGGCATTGGTGTGCCTTCGTGGTAACATCCACCTCTCTAACGGTGACTAGCTTCCCTCCAAGGGAGTGAACATCGGGATACATCATCGTCTCCGTGACTTCGGTTATCCCTAACCCTAACTCCTTACTTGTGGTTTACTTTGGTCACTTGACCTTGCATTCCCTATATGTTGGGGATATTACTATTGGACATAAACCGGCCAGGAGAGGCCGTGTTATCCCCATGATGATTACCTTATTTGAAGCCCATGAAGACATGAAGGGTGGCGCTTCATGAAGGCCCAAGGCCCAAAGGCGGGTTAAGGCCTGTAGACATAAACCGAAATTGTTATGTAATTTGTATTGTAATATAGAAGGAATAGAGACCGAGCTGGACACGTTGATGATCTGGCCTCGGGACTCTGTAAACGACGGGTGTCGACCTATGCATATAAAGGGGCGACCCGGCGGCGGTTTAGGGACAACACACAAAAACTCGAGAGACAGGCAAAGTGGATTCGCTCCCTGGTCATTGAAACCCTAGCAATTCCATCACAATTGGAGTAGGTTTTTACCTTCATCGTAAGGGGCAGAACCAGTATAAACTCTCACATCCTTTGTCCGCTTTAAACCCCTTTAAGCTAACCCGTAGCGAGGGCTCCACGACTAAGTCCTTTCACAAGGACATCTGCCATGACAAAACCACGACAGTTGGCGCCCACCGTGGGGCCATCGCATGATGGTTTTGAGTTCTTGAAGGGCAGCTTCGAAGGACTCAAGGGATACGTTGTGGGTCGGATGACTAAAAGTCATCGCGGCAAGCTCTACGTCGACGATGCAGGATGGAGTCCCGAGGCTGGCTCAATTGAGTACGGGTACCGGGTCCCCTTTGGTGGAATTCACGTCTTCATCGGCAAGATTAGTGAACCGGGCCCTGAGCCGGACATCTACACCGACATCATCAAGACGGCCCAGCATGCAAGGTCTGCCCAGGTTCAGCCCGCCATAAAGCATTCCTTCGTAGTTGTCATCCATGGAGTGGAATATGAGGATAGATCGGCATCTGGTGGTGAAACTGTTGTCTGTTCTGATGATGAGTCTTCAACCAGAAAGACCGAGTCACTGCATAAGCTGCAGGGTGGCCGGATTAGTGGAGGTTCCGATGGCGACAGTATTCCGGACCCCCTTGATCTGCCGAGTCAGGTCGCGGTCTTCATGGCCGGTACACAATCAGCGCAGCACTCTTCTACCACCACGGCAATGATCTATGGTTCAGCAGCAGCAACACCAGCGAGGGCAGGGGGCTCTGCGCCACCTCTGGCTCAGGTTTTGTTTGATTTGTTTGATGCTTTGGCAACGTTGCTGGCAGCAGAGGTCGACGCGGCAAACCGGGATCAGCACAACGCAGAGATTGCAAAGGTGAAGGATCAGATAACTCAAGCTAAAGCGGACCTAGCGGCAGAGAATGCCAGGATGGCCACAGAGCAGGCCGATTTAGAGGCTCAGGCCTACCGGCTTATGCTGGATCAGAGTGGTCAGATGATGTCATGATAAGAAGATACCGGTCACACCTCTCACCGGTTTTTGAGGCAAGAAATCTCTTTAACACGCCAGGAGCAGGCACCAGCAACCAGCCAGTGGTAAACCGGGCAGAGGCACCTGGGACCGGGGCACCGGTTTAGCCTCGCATGGTGGATCCGCCGCCTCAGCCTCGTCAGAACTATATCCCATCACGGCATGTCTCAACGCCTCCGGGACATTCCTCTAACCCATTGGATAACATCATTGCCGCCGCTTCACGATTGGCAGCTCTCCCGATTGATGGCAAGTCCCTAGTAGCGGTTGAAACACGACGAGCTAGGGAGCTCCTTCAGACGGCCTTGACTCAGCAGCAGGCTTATTCATATAGCCGTGAAAGTATTCATTATACTCCCCGCCCAAGCCGGAGCTACAGCAGGCATATCGATGAACCGACCGTATCAAGTAGCGCGCGGAATCGTAATCCGCCCCGTGGCCATAACCCGACAGGTGGTGGTGGCAATGCTCAGGATGTAGTGGATCACGCTAGGGCACGACGGGAAGACGAGTTAGCAGCACAGCATAAAGCTTCGGTTGGACAACTCACTCCGGTTCGTCAGTTCACTTCGGTTCGTCCAACAACATTGGTGGAACTGGGGATTACTTCTGATTCTTTGGGAGTACCATGTCTTGTCCCCGCATTGCACAACGTACGGCTACCAAAGGATTTCAAAGGCCCGCGCAAGGTGCCGAATTACACCGCCAATTTATCCCCCGAGTCATGGGTGGAAAGCTATGAGATGGAAATGGAGATGCTGGATGTGGACGAAGTGGCGTGTGCCAAATACTTTACCATGATGTTGGAGGGAACAGCTCGCACATGGTTGAAAAATCTGCCAGCCAACTCTATTGGATCGTGGGCCGAGTTAAGGGCCCGGTTTATCCAGAACTTCAGGGATACGTGCAAGCAGCCCATATCAATCGTGGATTTAGCTGCATGTGTCTAGGAGGAAGGAGAACCAACAACCCACTGGGTGCGCCGGGTTTCGGAGATTTTGCATTCATCAGACTGCATCAACGCTGAGATAGCCGTTTTAACATTGGAAGGCAATTGCCGGTTTGCACCTTTGAAGCTGAAGTTGGGACGGCTCAAACGCCATTGTAATGACATGGAACACTTATGGCGGCTCTGGTGAAATAAGTCGACTCTGATAGTACCAAGGACCCCGAGTCTGATGATGAGAAGATAGGGAAGGGAAAGAAGAGCGGCAGGGCGAAGGGGCAGCAGCATAACCCGGCAGGTCATGGGAACAACGGTAAACATAAAGCGGATAATAGCCTGGACTTTGTGGCTAACACCAACACCCAGGATAATGGTCAGCGGCGTAAGAGTAAACTGCCCCAGCGGGGTGGGGGGTCAGGCCCCAATCTGGAACGCCTGCTAAATCAGCTTTGCCCAAAGCATGGATCAAAGGAGAGGCCGGCCACGCATCTTTGGAAGGATTGCTTCATTATGCGGGAGTTCAAAAACTCAAATCTCTTTCAATACGACAATGGACCGCCCGGCGGTTCAGGAGGCGGTTTCCATGGGCCGGGTTATGGAGGTGGCAGCTCCGGTTCAGGATTCCAAGGCAACCAAACCGGGCATGGCAATCAAGGCAGTCAGGGCAACCAGGGAGGTTACAACCATCAGGGGAACCAACAGCAGCAGCAATCGGGTTATCAAAGCAATCTGAAGCAGTTGAATAGTGGGCAGTACCATGTCTTCACCACTAGCTTATGTAAGCGCGATCAAAAGCTTCATAAAAGGGCCGTGAACTCTGTTGAACCGGTAGTACCTCGTTATTTGCACTGGTCTAAACAGCCCATCCTGTGGAGTCGAGAAGATCATCCACCCCGGGTTGACAATCCGGGTCATCTGGCCTTGGTGGTGGCACCTCAGGTTGGGGGGTATATGTTTACCAAGGTGCTTATGGATGGAGGAAGCAGTATCAATACCTTTACTATGAAACCTTCTGTCGCATGGGGTTAACAGATAAGAATCTCAAACCGTCGAACACCGAGTTTCATGGTGTGGTGCCTAGTAAATCGGCATACCCAGTTGGCAAGATAGCTCTGGAAGTTTCTTTTGGAGACGATCATGATTCAAGATCAGAGGTGTTGAATTTTGAAGTGGTGAAAATCAAGAGTCCATATCATGCCCTGTTCGGACGGCCGTCTTATGCTAAGTTCATGGCAAGGCCTTGTTATGTTTTTCTACAGCTTAAGATGCCGGGTCATAAGGGGACCATCACAGTACATGGGAGCCAGAAGATTGCTTTGGAATGTGAAGAAGGTGATGCAGCTTATGTAGAGTCAGTTTGTGCCACAGAGGAGTTAAATTTTTATAAGGACAATGTTGATCCGGCAGATATGACTTCTTTGAAAAAGCCAACTACTGAGCATGATCTGGCGCTGAAATTTAAATCGGCTGAGTAGACTAAGCTGGTTGACTTTGTTCCTGGCGATTCATCCAAGCAATTCAGCATCAGCGCTAACTTGGATACGAAATAGGAAAGCGCGCTCATCGAGTTCATCCATGGGAACCGGGACATCTTTGCATGGAAGCCTTCTGACATGCCAGGTGTACCGAGGGAACTCGCTGAGCACACCCTTAATATAGATCCTAAGTTTAAACCGGTCAGGCAGTTTCTTCGCCGCTTCAACGAAGAGAGGCGTAAAGCTATTGGTGAGGAGGTAGCCCGACTTTTGTCGGTAGGGTTTATTGTGGAGGTCTTTCACCATGAGTGGCTAGCTAATCCGGTGCTGGTACTTAAGAAAAACAGCATTTGGCGTATGTGTGTGGATTACACAGACTTAAACAAAGCCTATCCAGTTGACCCCTTTGCTCTACCTCGTACCGATCAAATTATTGATGCTACAGCAGGTTGTGACCGTTTGTGTTTTCTGGATGCTTATTCTGGTTATCATCAGATCAAAATGGCAGTGAAGGACCAGGAGAAGACAACTTTCATAACTCCCTTTGGAGCCTTCTACTATGTATCTATGCCTTTCGGGCTCAAGAGTGCCCAAGCGACTTATCAGCGTTGCGTCCAGAATTGTCTGCATAAACAGATTGGGTGCAATGTCCATGCATATCTGGATGATATTATAGTAAAATCCAGAAAGGAGGAGACATTGATAGGTGACTTGAAGGAAACTTTTGATAACCTCCGGGTTTATAAAATGATGCTTAATCCGGCCAAATGTGTCTTTGGTGTACCGGCATGCAAGCTTTTATGTTTTCTGGTGTCTAACAGGGGCATTGAAGCTAATCCAGAGAAGATCACGGCAATCACATCTCTGGCTAAACCGACGTGTATCAACGATGTTCAACGTTTGGCGGGCCAGATTGCAGCCTTAAGCCAGTTTATCAGTCGCCTTGGAGAGAAGGCTATCCCTTTGTACCAGATGCTAAAGAAAACCGATCACTTTGTCTGGAGTGATGCTGCTGATAAAGCGCTTGAGGATTTGAAGAGACAGTTAGCCAAGCCACATGTCCTTGCGGCTCTGGTTGACAAAGAGCCCTTATTACTATATGTGGCTGCTAATGCTCGGGATGTTAGTGTGGCTATTGTTGTGGAGCGCAAGGAGGCTGGAAAAGAGAATCCGGTTCAACGACCAGTTTATTATATCAACGAGGTGCTTATTGATTCCAAACAGAGATGCCCACATTGGCAGAAGCTGGTGTATGGGGTTTTTATGGCAAGCCGGAAGCTCAAGCATTATTTTCAGGGTCATCCTATCACAGTGGTCAGTTCAGCCCCCTTGGGAGATATCATCCAAAACAGAGAAGCAACTGGCCGGATTGCTAAATGGGCTATTGAGCTTGGACCTCACGGGCTAAAATATACGCCTCGCACAACAATCAAATCCCAAGCACTTGTGGACTTTATCAACGGTTGGACAGAGTTGCAAGCACCGGAGGAAAAGCCAGACAACACTTATTGGACTATTCATTTTGATGGGTCCAGGCAATTGGAAGGATCGGGGGCTGGAGTCATATTAACTTCCCCACAAGGTGATGAGTTTTGTTATGTTCTCCGTTTAATGTTCCCTTGTACTAACAATGCAGCTGAGTATGAGGCCTTGCTCCATGGTCTTTGGATGGCTAAGGAAATGAATTTAAGCCGGGTTAAGTGTTTTGGTGACTCAGACCTAGTGGCTCAACAGGTATCTGGCACTTGGGATTCCAAGGATCCACTCATGGAGGCATATAGACGAGAGGTGGATGCAGTGGCTGGTCATTTCAAGGGTTATCAGGTTGATCATAGACCGGTGAAAGAATGAAGCAGAAGAAGCTTTAAGTCGCTTAGGCTCTCAACGTAAACCGGTGCCACCCAATACCTTTCTAGATGTGCTGCATAATCCGTCAGTCAAGATACCTACGGAGGAGGATTTGGCTGTCCCTGACCCCGAGGCTCAATTGGTGGCGGCTCTTCATGTTATTCCGGATTGGACGGTCCCATACCTGCATACATGAACCAGGGCAAGTTACCAGAAGATGAAACCTTGGCCCGGTAGATAGTCCGGCAATCCAAGTCTATGACTATTGTCAATGGGGAGCTACATCATTGCAGCGTCACAAGAGCGTTTCAGTGTTGTGTGTCTCCTCAAGAAGGTTGTGAGATTTTGCGTGAGATCCACGAAGGAGATTGTGGTCAGCACGTCGGTTCAAAATCCTTGATGACTAAAGCTTTTTGTCACGGCTTCTATTGGTTGACGGCTCATGCTGATGCTGAGGGTTTGGTAAGGAGGTGTGGCAGTTGTCAGAAGTTTGCACGCCGTGCTCATGTTCCGGCTCAAGAATTAAGAATGATTCCAATAACTTGGCCATTTGCAACTTGGGGGCTCGATATGGTTGGACCTTTTAAGAGGTCCAAGGATAAGAAGACCCACCTGCTGCTGGTGGTTGATAAGTTTACCAAGTGGGTAGAGGCAGATCCAGTCAGTAAGTGTGATGCGGCCATGGCGGTTCAATTCGTCAAAAAGGTGATATTCCGGTTTGGTTTTCCACACAACATTATAACTGATAATGCCACTAATCTGTCCAAGGGTGCTATGGAAGAATTTTGTCAACGTGAGCACATCCGGCTTGACGTGTTATCAGTGGCTCACCCCCAATCTAATGGTCAAGCAGAGAGGGCCAATCAAGAAATTTTGAGAGGTATCAAGCCCCGGCTTATGGTTCCTTTAAAGTGGACGCCGGTTTGTTGGGTGGAGGAGTTACCTTCCGTGTTATGGAGTATCAACACCACACCGAACAGATCTACGGGTTACACACCTTTCTTCATGGTTTATGAAGTAGAGGCAGTTCTCCCTAGTGACATACGTCATGACTCGCCCCGTGTGGCGGCTTATGTTGAAGATGATAATGAGAAAGCATGTCAGGATTCACTGGACCTGTTATATGAGGAGCGTGATCTTGCGGCGGCATTTTGACGATTTATCAACAAGATCTACGACGTTATCACAGCCGCCGGGTTAAAACCAAAACTTTTCAAGAAGGCGATCTGGTGCTCCAGCTCATCCAGGATCAGACTGATATGCATAAGTTATCCCCACCTTGGGAAGGGCCTTTCGTGGTCAGCAAAAATTTGCACAATGGATCATACTACCTTATCGATGTTCGAGAGCACAAAGACTCATGTAAATCAGAAGAGGAGACCCAGCGGCCATGGAATATAGCTCGTCTTCGGCCTTACTATACTTGAGCCATAGGCTATTTTTATGTACATAATTATGACCATGTATATATTATGATCAAAATAATAAACCGGAGCCTCAGCTAAAGTGGGGTCTCTGTTGTTTTTACATCATGTGTGTTTACATGGGGGCTTCTGTTTACAAAGCAGAGTTCTGCTGATCCGGCTTGTAAAGTCACACATATACAAGGAAATCACTAGGGGGCTTGGTCGTATCTGAACCTTAGCTACACCTCTTGATCGGCTTAAGGCCAAAGGAAATCACTAGGGGGCTTGGTTGTATTCACACCATAGCTACACCTCTTGATAGGCTTAAGGCCAAAAGGAAATTATGTGGGGCCAAAAAGAGTGTTGTGCCAGCACAACTCAAACATAGGCACCCACCGAGCATAGCTCAAATATTTCTTGGGGGCTCTTTGCTTCTCAAAGAACAAAGAGTCTGCACCCTTACAATAGGCCATCAAGCCAGGTTTGGAAGCCAGGTGTATTCACCTAAAACCCCGGGTTATCCTGCCTCTTTAAGGGCCTGTACAGGAGCTCGCCAGCTCCTAGCTTCTACGAACCCGCGAGCAGAGCTGGCCCAAACGGCCCGGCTCCATGAAGCTGACTTCCTGGATCGAAGCAGCATCTACGTACAAAAAATCGGAGCGGTTTCGGTGATCCCAAAATCGGAAATCCTAGAGTTGACGTTATTTACCGAGAGCTGCCACCGCGAAGTGAAAGAAAATGGTTCGTGTGATGAAAGAAACGAAACGGTTCATCCCTTCCAGGCCAGAAATGAGCTTAATGGGCTAGGCCGTTAGAAGCCCAACACGAGCGACTGGATCGGGGAGTTCTAGTGCCGAACGGTTTTCCTGATCCTTAATTTTCGTCGGGAAGCTAGAAGCCAGATCAGGAAGCCAGATTTGAGGATTTCTTGGCGCTGGGGAGTTGCCGAACAGGCCCTAAGTAAGCCACTCTGTCCAGGTAAACCTGGTATGACCCGTTGAACATTTGACAAGTCAATCTCATAGACCCTGAACTTTTCAAAGTTAAAACGATGATTGGTTAAAGATTGAGGTCCATCTTAAAAGGCTTTGAAAAATGGTTTACCTCAGTGGCCTGGCAGCCCATGGAAAGCGTCGATGTAGGGCCAGGCATCCCATGAAAAGCCTTGTATATTCTTCTTGTATTTTTTTGCAAAGATTTTTCTCTTTTTAAGATTCATCTATATTTTCTGATCAACCGGCATTTATTACAACCCGGCATAGCTTACAATGCTAAGTTGTCAGTACATGATCAGTTATAATCCGGTGTTTGTTGCTCCGATCTGGTTTTGACTACAAGTCACCAATATTATATGGCTAAAACCGGTGTTTATCATAACCCAGTACGGTTTTATCATAAAACGACAAACCTGGCAGGAGTCATCGATACTCTAGATTGGTGTTATCACCCTTTTATAATTACCATGGGTCAAACAACGAGGTCACAGGTATTATCTACTTTATATTTGGTTGTTTTTAAGCAGCCTTGGCTCTACAACTAGGCTATATATTGGGGCATCATGACCCGTCCAGCGGTAAACCGCTAGGACCCTTTCAATCTCTTGTATGCAGGAACAAGTTAAAATACAGCCAATGCGGATTATGCATATAATAAAAATCCCAAAAGCATGACGAGTTATCAGTATCAAGCAAAATAAGTATGCTCGATGGCATAACGGACAAGTGTTTGAACTAGCCTATTACAAGGCGTTTTAATGCCCACACAGGATAATTGTTTCAGTAAGAATGGTAGGCCACGACAGACTAAACCGGCCTCTGGTTCATGATTCATCACCAGGACGACTTGAAGATTGAGGGTCATCTTGAGTCGATGCATCGTCCTCCTCTCTACCCAGTGGCTGGTCAATCGTTGCCCAATCGATTCCAGTTAAAGCTTGGAACATGACTTCTTCACTTATAAGGGTGGAAGGATCAATGTCAGGGGCATAAGTGTGCTTACGAATTGGCGGAACAAGATCTTCTACATCATGTGTTGGAGCGGGATATCTTTTCTGATCAGCATCGTAAACTGGCTGATAATGAGACAGATCCGTTTCATTTGCCAATTTGCTCGCTAGAGGTCGCATTTCCCTTGTCAGCCTTCGGAGATCATCATTGTTAAATTCTGAACCGTCTTCCTTCATGCCGGGATAGCCTTGGCCAATATCTGCCGGTTCAAGATCTGGAATCCATGCCTTGGCCCGGATTAGCGCAGTCAGCGCGCCTGACCTTGCAGCTGATTTTTTAAGTTCATCCAACCAGGCAGGGAACATTGACAGCTTCTCGATGGTTTCTTTTATCTGTGTTGGAGGAGGCATGTTATAAGCAGTAGTGCAATAGCCTGTTGGGATCCGGAATATAGCTGCTCTATCAAAGTATAGGCAGCCTTCAGCTTCATCAGCATGTCAGAGCCCAGATGGGTAATGCGGGTCCGTGTGACATTGTAAGCATCAGTAAACCGGTAATTGATAAGGTAAAATGACTTGAAAAACATCAGATGAGGATACTTACCAAATACTGCAGAGGTCATAGCGTTTATTTGCCGCTTTAAACCAGTCAGTTCTTTGACCATCGGTTTAAGGGATGTTCCTGCGTCTTCGGCCCTCTTTACTAAAGCGGCCTTCTCTGTGTCCCAATATGCACGTTCCTTCTTAAAGGTTTCCTTCAGCTTTTCCATGGCTGTTAAGACATTGGTTAGTTCCTCCTTGGCTTTAGAAGCCTCCGCTTGCTGAGATTTTATGTTCTCTTGAAGATCAGCGGTTTGGGCGTCCTTTTGGCTCACCTCAGCCTATAAAGAAAAGGCATATCATCAATGGGCTGTATATATTTGAAGTACCAAGCGTATAACAAGTTATGCACTTTGCACTTGGGGGCTAATGTACATCTGCTCAAAGTAACAGTGGTTAAAGTCACGGTTCACCTTCGAAAGATAAACCGGCCCTTGGGGACTACATAGATGAAAGTTATAAGATTACAATGTTAAAGTACCGGTTCATTTTTAAAGGATCAACCGACCCTTGGAGGATAAGTATGCAGAGGTGCGGTATTATGAAGTCCCGTTTTTCGGTTACTATCATAAATCGGCCCTTGGGAGCTACTAGAATTAGTACTTACAATTGGACTTAAGAGAGAAAAGGATTTGTAATTACCTCATAATGTTCCTTCATCAAGTTCACTAAACCGGCTTCATAGTCATGGTTTGTGTACAGGTGGTTTTAAAAACCAGAATGGAGCTCCTGGGCGTTAAGGTGGGCATAGCTTGATAAATCAGTGCTCCATTTGCCTTTCTCCATGGCAGAACGTTCTTCTTTGGCACTATGTTTTGCTAATGCAATAGGATGTCCAGGGGGTGTGGCCAACGCCAGTAATGATAACCTCATCTTCCTTGTCACCAGCAGCCTTTACTGGGGTTGGTGGAATATCAGTAGTCTTAACCGGACTAGACGGTCCTTCATCAGTACGGACTGGACTTGTCGGTTTATCAGCCTGCACTACGGTATCAACTTCTACTTGTTCAGTAAAGACATGATCTGGGGGTGGCAGGTCATCAAGCATGGCGTCAGCATTTGCTTTCTTCGGTTCTGGAATTGTCTCCAGTTCAGCAATCACATGGTCATCAGACGGTTTATCTACACGACCCTTCTACTGGGTTAGGCCTTGGCTCTGAAAGAGAAAGATATACATATCAGTATAGCACGTAAGTATAAAGCGTCAAAAAGATAAAGCTTAAGGCATTTACCCACGGACGGTCTTGAGGGATGGAAGCTGTGTGGCAGTTGATTCGCCGGATGATAAAGGTGGCGTTCCCTAATAATTCGAATCGGATGGATTAAGAGGCTGTCGGAAATAACCCACCTTGGGGTAAGAAGTATTGGAAGTATTTGAGACCTGAGATTGGCGCTTCCGAACCGGAGTATTTGGCAGACCGGTTGAAGTGATTACTTGGCCACTATGTCGGGTTGTGCGGCGAGCTTCGTGTTGCTGCTTCTTCAAAAGAAAGTTTGGGTCCAAGTAAGCTAGGGGTGAGAAAATCTTGCTTTCCGGATTGCTCGACGGATTTTTTGTGTTGGCAGAGGGTCTAAACTGGAGGAAAGGATAATTACCTCTGCATTGTTAGCTTGGCTGCCCTCGGTGTAATCCTGATAAATATCCTTGTCAATGAGGTGTATGAAAAGTGAACCAAGAGAATCAAGTTCTACCTCTACGTCTGGTTCATCAGGGTCGTCATCAAGTTCTAAACCGATTGGTTCAGTTGCCTTCCTCTTGGCAGGTCTCTTGACATCCTTCGTTTCAAGATGAGGAGCCTTAACTGTTTTCTCCTGTGGTTTCTTTTTCCAGAACGGGTCATCACCCTGTTTAAAAGATGGGCAGAGGGTATTAAAAGCTGCACGGTTCAAAAATATCAGATATAAAGTGGAAGCAAAATAATTCTTACAGTGGGCGGTTTGTTCTGTGTGTAAAAGGGACTTAGTTCGGTCTTACTACAGATAGCTTCCGGTTCATTCAGCATTTTCTTGACAGACTCAGTAACTTCCTCATCTGTTAGCTGAATGTCAATATGACGTTGAGAGTCTTTTAAGTCACCAGTATACTCGCACATTAAACCAGAGCGGTGACTTAATGGCAAGATACTCCAGGATAGCTAGCAACAAACAAAGTCCACACCTCTCAAACCATTGGCCATGAAAGCTCTAAGCTTGGCGAGTTGTGGTGCATACGAGGCCCGTTCCTTTGCAGTTAGTCATTGCGGAAGTGGATGTGTGTTGGTAAGCCGGTGAGCACGGTAAACCGGCAGAGGGTTCTCATCTTCAGGAGTAGTATCCTTACAATAGAACCAAGTCTGATTCCAATCCTTTGGGTGACTGTGAAGTCTGGCGTGAGGAAAGCTAACATCTTTCTTTTCTGAATAGAGACGCCGCCAAGTTTGGTATTGGGCCCGTCTACGAATTCAATGCGACGGTTTAAGTGGAAGAAATCCCGGAACAGCTCGACAGTCAGTTCTTCTTGTAGATAGGCTTCACAAAACACCCGAAAGTTGCAGATATTGGATACATAGTTGGGTCCATATCTTGAGGGTGGATCTGAAAGATGGCAAGTACAGCACGGAAAAACTTGGATCCAGGCGGTTTAAAACGACGGCCCATGTGATCAACAAACACTACTACTTCGCCATCTCTGGGGGTAGGAGGGTTTTCTGGACCGGGAACTCGCCACTGGATTTCACTCTTCTTCGGTAAGGTGCCAATTTCGACACATCCATCCAGTTCCTCCTCAGTAACCCGGGAAGGGACCCAGTTACAGGAATAGAATTGTTTGGCCATTGCAAGTGAAGAGCTGGAAAAGATTACTGCCGGTTTACGATTCATGAATGACAATGCATAAAGCGCAACAGGTTAAGAAAAAGGAATTCAAGCATGTAAAATTGTTAAACCGGAGGCTGATGCAGTTATAAATGGTAAAGCGACGAGCGGTTTACAAGGGGACTAATGGCATATGATAGATTACTTTCTACAAGGATAAACCGCCTACGCAAATAAGGAAGGTACAGATCTAAGGTAAAAATGACTAAGTGAGGAAAAACAGGTTTCACAAAATCACATTGGTATGTTGGATCTACCACAAGTCAGGAAAAGAAAGAAGATTTAGACCTAAAAAATGTTGGTCCTGGAGCAGTTCACAAAAGGTCCAGATCAAGTTCAATCAAGTTCTTATGCATATAAGGCTTGGTTTGTTAGCCGAATTAAGGATTACCATAGCTACTGCACGGAATGCGTCAAGCTTGAGGACTGCTGTCTATGGATTGACGAAGAACAAGAGCAGAGCGACATGAACCCATATGAACCCTAAGTGGATCTGCAGAGGAAAGAGGGAAGGACTTACTACAGTTGTTGAAGCAGCGGAGGTGCGCCGCGTCTCTCTGGTGCGTCAGGTTGATGCAGCTGCCAACGGTGAGCCAGAGGCGAAGTTCAACGACGGCAGAGGCGCTCGGGTGCAGGGGCGTCACGAGGAGGAAGAAGAGATGGAAAGGCAATGGAAAGAAAAGGAAAGGGGCCCTCAGCCCTATTTATAAGGGTAAAGAGATAAGCGACAGGCACGGGAATCGAGGAGCCCAAAAAATGGATATGTAACGAGGTTGTCGCTTCGATTGTTGGATGCTCATTAATAAAAGGGTATCTTCGGCTTTAAATGAACAGGTGACGTCACGGCGGTTTACTACAAATCTGGAGGATGACGTCATGGCGGTTTACAAGATCTATGCGAAGGTGCAAAGAGAGGAATTTTTCTAAGTGTTGAAGATTGACATGAACAAGTTCAAATCAATCTGGGGCCTAATGTTGGGGATATTACTACTGGACATAAACTGGCCAGGAGAGGCCGGGTTATCCCCATGATGATTACCTTATTTGAAGCCCATGAAGACATGAATGATGGCGCTTCATGAAGGCCCAAGGCCCAAAGGCGGGTTAAGGCATGTAGACGTAAACCGACATTGTTATGTAATTTGTATTGTAAGATAGAAGGAATAGAGACCGAGCTGGACACGTTGATGATCCGGCCTCGGGACTCTGTAAACCGACGGGTGTCGACCTATGTATATAAAGGGGCGACCCGGCGGCGGTTTAGGGACAACACACAACAACTCGAGAGCCAGGCAAAGCGGATTCGCTCCCTGGTCATCGAAACCCTAGCAATTCCATCACAACTGGAGTAGGTTTTAACCTTCATCATAAGGGGCCGAACCAGTATAAACTCTCGCGTCCTTTGTCCGCTTTAAACCCCTTTAAGCTAACCCGTAGCGATGGCTCCACGACTAAGTCCTTTCACAAGGACATATGCCGTGACAAAACCACGACACTACATATTTTTTTCCTCATTATATTGTGTTGGCTATTTCCTTGTAGATATTATTTAGGCCTACACTTTATATCCCGCAACTCATACTTTCTACTATTGATATATCTTGTACTTAGTGTGAATTGCTAACTTGTGTCATACACTTACATATCTTGTGATATTGCTCAAGTAAGGTTGTGTAACTTACTTGTGATTGTTAGTATCCTTGTTGTGCTCACCTAATTTAGATTAGGTTGTTGGTGCACTTTTTTGATCCTAGTATATTTCGGATTTGTGCTTGAAAAGTATCCTCTTAGTTTATTTCTGCATTAGGATAAAGCCAAATCCGTAGAAGGTTTTAAAACGCCTATTCACCCCCTCTAGGCGACATCATGGTCCTTTCAGTGTTGGTGAAAATGTTGATTAAGATTGGTCCGTCCATGATGAGAGGATCGTTGGTGATGACAATGACTTTGATTTCCCCCTCCCGGAGGAAGTTTCTCCAGCGGAATCGCTCCGTCAGAGAGCAAAAGTGCTCCTGCCCTGGTTCCACCTCGAGACAGCGGCGCTTCATTCTGAAAGTCTCTCTCTGGTTTTTTTTCTAGGGCAAATAGCATCATATAGGAGAAGATGGGCACCAGAGGCCTGCCAGGGGGCCCACAAGCCCATAGGGCGTGCCCTGGGGGTAGGGCATGCCCCTGACCTTGTTGCTCTCTGGTGGGTCCCCTCTTGGTATTCCTTCCACCAATATTTTTATATATTCCAAAATAATTCTCTCTAAATTTTCAGGTCATTTGGAGTTGTGCAGAATAGCTATCTCCGATGTAGCCCTTTCTGGTCCAGAATTCTAGCTACCGGCAGTGTCCCTCTTCATGTGAAACTTGCAAAAAAGAGAAAATGCATAAGAATTGTATCATGGAGTGAAATAATGACCCAAAAGATAATAAATATTAGCAGGAAAACATGATGCAAAATGGGCGTATCAATATGCGATAATTTAGGCTGAAAGCTTCAATGGAGCTCAACATCCCAATACGTTATCGGTCCGTCAACTTTATATAAAGATAAATTATGCTACACAAATGGTCCGACCCGTAACTCTCTATATGGGCCGGAACGTGGGCCTATAATCATCTTGGGCCATTAGTAGGCCTAAACATAAAGTAGTTTCGGGCCTTTAACAGGCCAAGTAAACTGCCGGTCTTAATTGGGCTAGAAAATACCATGGGCTTTTAACAGACTAAAAAGTAGATTGGGCCTGAATTGTGCCGAACAATTCATGGGCTGACAGCAGGCCGAAACATACCTCAACCCATGATTGGCCCAATTACATTACGGGCCATTAACATGCCAAAATTTATCTCGGGCCTTGGCTGGCCCAATCACATATGGGCTGTAAGCAGGCTGGATGCAAAGCATGCCATAATTAGGCCCAACTATATCACGGGCCTTTAACACACCGATGGTCAGGTTAGGCTGAATTTTACCCACAAAGAGTACATGTCGTTAAGAGGCTGAAAGTCGCTTCGAACCAAAAATGGGCCCAAATGCAGCACAGACCATTAAATGGCCAAACATGAAACCGGGCCGAAAATGGCCCAAATGCACCAAGGCTGACTAATAGGCTGAAACAAATATCAAGCCAAACTGGGTCAACTATTAAACGGGCCATTAACAGGCCGAAATAAAAACCGGGCATTTAATGGGCCCAAAAGCACAATGGACTATTAACGGATTGAATTTGATATGGGCCATAATTTGGCCCAAAACATGGCAGGCTATTAACGGGCCAACTTGTTAATTCTGACAAAATCTTGTGGGCCTTTGGCTGGGTCAGGCCATTTAGCATGAATGGGCCACTATTGGGCCATGCCATGTGTCAACGTATCATAGGCGCCTATTGTCCAATGAATGGATGACATCAGTTGCAACGCATAGCTGACACATGGTTCCGTTGGCGAATGAGAATTTTACACGTGGAAAATCTCCATTGGTTCGGGCTGTTAACAGGTTATCGGATCCAAAACCGGCACCTGATAGTTTAATGGCGACCCATTACGATGGATGCCATGTGTCGCTTACACTTGGCAAAAACACTTCCATGACGCACCATTTATCATCATGGAAGTGGACACTTCTGTGATGATAATTTGAGTATTATCATGGAACGCTTCTTTGAAAACACATGTATGACTATCTTCATTCTGTCATAAAATCGTCACGGATGTACATGTGTGATAGAAAACCTGACCTACTGTGAAAAACACGTATCATCACGAAAGTGTTTTTTGTAGTTCTGGTCTTCGTCACCTCGGAGAGGCAGCTCGACCCATGAAGTCAGCTACGTGGAGGCGATGTTCAGAAGACATTTCGTTGAGATCACTTCAAGACTGGCGAGTGAAGACGACGTGCAGCGCATATAAGCCTGAAGTGCTGCCATCTTGAAGACTGGTTAAGGGAATACTCACTGTGCCCCGGTTAAGGGGCCTCTCACCACATCGACTCCCGACTTGGCAGGCCGGGCTCAGGACCACGAAGTCGGTTCTACCCTTCGAGTAGCCCATGGAGAGATACATGAAAAGTTTGGTAGCCTTAACATTCAAGACAAGGACTCCATATCCATGGAGGACTATATCTCCACCAGTGTAGCCGAGTAGGACTCTTGTAATCCCAGGAGCCGATATCTTATATAAGCAGGGGTCCGGGCTAGTCGATAGAACACATCTTGACAAAATAAGAAATCTCTTGTTAGATACTTGTACTTTGTACTAACTCTGACGAAATAAACATAGGCAAGACGTACGGTATTATCTCCTCGGAGAGCCTGAACTTGGGTAAAATCCTCGTGTCTCTATTATCCTCGTTCCAGGACATCTAGCTTAGCATCCCATACCTCGAGATCTGCCAGTTTAGGTTCCATCAATGTCGGCCTTGGGTCGGTGGTGGTTGACGACAATGGATCCAGAGGCAGATTCATATGTGATTCAAGCTAATAGAGGGTGATGGTGGTTTGCTCGACAAGGCAGAGGGGCTATTCAGGGCCATGGGTTCCAACGACTAGTGAGGTCAGGCCGCCGGAAACAGAGGTTGCATGGGGGCTGGTGGAGTGGTCGTGGAGCAACAGTGGCTGAGATGCTCACTTCAGGCCTATCGATGGTCAGATCTGATCTCATGCTAGGAAATGCAGTAGAAAACAAATAAAAATCATCCTATGATAACCCAGGAACAATATGAAGATGCATAAACGGTTTGGATCACGATCGTTACCGACTCTGAGTTGTAGAGGAAGAAGACGAGTGGGTCTAGATCGTATTTGGAGTCCCTCGAACTATAGATGAATGATGTCGTGAACAACCCATGAACGATCCAACGAACAGAGGACCGAAAGCATGCCATCTCCACTTGGTTGCAGGAGTACGGTCCTCATGATCTGGCAGTGCTTCGCCGTCCAGAGCTAATAGTCGTCGGAGAATTAGAGGGATGAGATTAGAACCACACTAGTCTTATAATTATGAGGATTAGATGATCTAGGTCAAGCTCTAATTGATCAACTAGAACTAGAACTAGAGAACTAGAGGAGGCTCCAAAACTTGTCTATCCAAATAGCACCAAAGCCTCTAGTATATATAAGATATAGGGAGAGGAGGGGCTGCCACATAAGGAGGGAAAACCCTCCTTGGTGCGTCGGCCAAATGGGAGTGGAGGAGTCGTCCCCCACTCCAATTCGGCCTCTCCACTTGTAAAAGTAGGGCACCTCGCTGATACGTCTCCAACGTATCTATAATTTTTGATTGTTCCATGCTATTATATTATCTGGTTTGGATGTTTTATATGCATCAATGTGCTATTTTATATTATTTTTGGGACTAACCTATTAACCTAGAGCCGAGTGCCAGTCTCTGTTTTTTTGCTTGTTTTTGAGCTTCGCAGAAATGGAATACCAAACGGAGTCCGAACGGAATAAAACCTTCGCGGTGATTTTTCTTAGACCAAAAGACACCTGTTGGACTTGGACTCCAAGTCAGAAGAGCTTGGAGTAGACGACAAGCCACAGGGGCGTGCCCTAGGGGGGATCCCCCTACCTTGTGGCCTACTCCAACACCCCATGACCTAATTCTTCGTCCTATATATTCACATGTATTCCTAAACCTCCAGAGGTATCTACGAAAACACTTTTGCACTGCTGCAACCTTCTGTTCCCGTGAGATCCCATCTAGGGGCCTTTTCTGGCATCCTGCCGGAGGGGGATTCGATCACGGAGGGCTTCTACATCAACTCTATTTCCCTTCTGATGAAGCATGAGTAGTTTAACTCAGACCAACAGGTCCATAGCTAGTAGCTAGATGGCTTCTTCTCCCTCTTTGATTCTCAATACCATGTTCTCCTCGATGTTCTTGGAGATCCATTCGATGTAATATTCTATTGCGGTGTGTTTGTAGAGATCCGATGATTTGTGGATTTATGATCAGCTTATCTATGAATATTATTTGAATCTTCTCTGAATTCTTATATGCATGATTTGATATCTTTGTAATTCTCTTCGAACTATCGGTTTAATTTGGCCAACTAGATTGGTTTTTCCTTCAATGGGAGAAGTGCTTAGCTTTGGGATCAATCTTGCGGTGTCCTTTCCCAGTGACAGTAGGGGCAGCAAGGCACGTATTGTATTGTTGCCATCGAGGATAAAAAAGATGGGGTTTACATCATATTCCTTGAGTTTATTCCTCTACATCATGTCATCTTACTTAATGTGTTACTCTGTTCTTCATGAAATTAATACTCTAGATGCAGGTAGGAGTCGGTCGATGTGTGGAGTAGTAGATGCAGGTAGGAGTCGGTCTACTTGACACAGACATGATGCCTATATTACATAATCATTGCCTTAGATATCATCATAACTTTGCGCTTTTCTATCAATTGCTCGACAGTAATTTGTTCACCCACCGTATTATTTTCTATCTTGAGAGAAGCCTCTATTGAAACTTATGGCCCCCGGGTCTATTTTCCATCATATAAGTTTCCGATCTTCTATTTTCCATCGTATTAGTTTCCGATCTACTATGTTGCAATCTTTTACTTTCCAATCTATAAACCAAAAAACACAAAAATATTTACTTTACCTTTTGTTTAGTTTTATCTATGTCTATCAGATCTCACTTTTGCAAGTGACCTGAAGGGATTGACAACCCCTTTATCGCGTTTGGTGCAAGTTGTTTGATTGATTGTGTAGGTATTAGTGATTTGTTTGTTCTCTCCTACTGGATTGATACCTTGGTTCTCTAACTGATGGAAATACGTATCTCTACTTTGCTGCATCACCCTTTCCTCTTCAAGGGAAAAACCAATGCAAGCTTAAGAAGTAACAGGAAGAATTTCTAGCGCCATTGCCTAGGAGATCTACGCCAAGTTAAGATCTACATCAAGCCTACCAAGTACCCATCATAAACTCTCATATCTTGTATTATATTATTCGCCATTTGCCTCTTGTTTACCTCTCCCCCACTTCTAAAATGATTTTCAAAAAGATTTGCCCTTTTCTTTGCCTTCTCTTTCGTCCTTCTTTTCGTTTGCCTTTATGTCTTACTTGGTTTGTTTGCTCGTTTGCTTGGTATAATTGTGTGTTTATTGAAAATCAAAAACAAAGTTTATGGATCCACTTAAAGTTTTCTACTTGGATTATTTTGGATCCATATGTGCTCGTGCTGAAACCCCAACTAGTTTAGTTGAGGGAAAATCTTTAGATGAGCATGCTCATTTTGTGCATCACCGTTTGTCCAAAAAAGGGAGACTCTTATGGAATGAAATAAATTGTTTGCTATGTTATGCTTGGAATCTTTGTGAACTTTGTGATTTTACTTGTTGCTCTAAGAACCCTAAAAAACACCTTCCCTACCTATGTGAGTTTAGTGATAATGAAATTTTATCTTCTTATGAAAAGGGTGTTTATAGTTACTATGATATTGAACAAATTGAAGAATTTGTTGCTTTTAAGGGTGCTTATGAAGTTGCTTCTTTGATTGAAAAGTATGATATTACTCTCTACAAATCTAAAATTTTTGACATACTTAAATATTGCTATGAAAACTATGCTCATAATGCCTATGTCAAAGAATTTATTGAGAGAGAATGACCATTGCTATGGAAGAAAATAATGATATTCATGAATCTATAGATAATTATGATTCCGATGATTTGATTTAAATATCCCTTGATGAACATGATGCTTGCTATTCTTATGGCCATGATGCCAATATTTATGGAGATGAATTTGTTATAGTTCCTTATGTTAAAAATGAGATTATTGCTATTGCACCCATACTTGATAGTTCCTCGAATCAAAAGCATGATTGCGATGATGTTATTATAAATTCTATTAATGTCAATTGTACTAATAATATGCAAAACCCTAAGCTTGGGGATGCTAGTTTTGCTATGTCCGCTACTTATTGCAATGATCATGATTGGGGTGATAATGCTTTTTATGATCTTGAAGATTTATTTAAGCTTCGTGATGAATATGTTTGTTATAATATTGAAAGTGGGTTTGGAAGAGTGTCAACTTTAGGAATTAAGGATCCCACTACTTTGGAGATTAATCGGTCTTATGAATTTTTTGATAAAAGTGGGTTTGGAGAGGTCATGACTTTATTTGATGTTAATCCTACTATTTTGGAAGAGTGTCAACTTTGCCTGCATGTGGATCATGTTGAAAATATTTTATATGATAGCTATATTGTTGAATTTGATTATGATCCTACATGTAATTATTATGAGAGAGCAAAAAAAGGGTTGTGGAAATTTTCATGTTACTAAATTACCTCTCGTTATGTTGAGATTGCTATTGTTTCTTTCTTTTTCTTTGCATATGCTAGTTTTTGCTTGCCTTGATAATTTGTTTGCCTATAAGATTCCTATGCATAGGAAGTATGTTAGACTTATATGTGTTTGTCACGTGTTTTATGATGCTCTCTTTGTGCTTCAATTCTTGTCTTTCATGTGAGCATCATTGAAATCTCAATGCCTAGCTAAAAGGCTTTAAAGAAAAGCGCTTGTTGGGAGACAACCCAATATTTTTCTTTTCTATTTTTAAATAAATAATTCATCTAACCTCTGGTTAGATGCGGCTTTGTGTTTAAATTAGTGTTTGTGCAAAGTAAGACCTTTGGGATGGCTTATGGTGATAGTTGATTTGATCTTGCTGAAAAACAGAAACATTTGCACTCAGGAAAACAATTCTCATTTTTAATAGAAGCGTGATAAAATACTGAATCTTTTTGCAGAAGATTAATAAAAAAAATCCCAGGTTCTCCTAATTTTTCATAATTTTTGGAGTTACAGAAGTATTCGAGAGTTACAGATTACTACAGACTGTTCTATTTTTGACAGATTATGTTTTCTATGTGTTGTTTGCTTATTTTGATGAATCTATGGGTAGTATCGGGGGGTATGAACCATGGAAAAGTTGGAATATAGTATATATTACACCAATATAAATAAGGAATGAGTTCACAAAAGTACCAAAAGTGGTGATTTATTTTCTTATACTAACGGAGCTTATGAGATTTTCTGTTGAGTTTAGTGTTGTGAAGTTTTCAAGTTTTGGGTAAGGATTTGATGGACTATGGAATATGGAGTGGCAAGAGCCTAATCTTGGGGATGCCCGAGGAACCCCAAGGTAATATTCAAGGACAACCAAGAGACTAAGCTTGGGGATGCCCCGGAAGGCATCCCCTCTTTCGTCTTCGTCTATCGGTAACTTTACTTGAGGTTATATTTTTATTCACCACATGATATGTGTTTTGCTTGGAGCTCTTGTATGATTTGAGTCTTCGCTTTTTATTTTGCCACAGTCATCCTTGCTGTACACACCTTTTGAGAGGGACACGCATAAATCGTGATTTATTAGAATACTCTATGTGCTTCAGTTATATCTTTTGAGCTAGGCAATTTTGCTCTAGTGCTTCACTTTTATCTTTTTAGAGCACGGTGGTGGCTTTATTTTGTAGAAATTATTGAACTCTCATGCTTCACTTATATTATTTTGAGAGTCTCTAAACAGCATGGTAATTTGCTTTGGTTATGAATTTAGTCCTAATATGATAGAGATCCAAGAGGGGTATAATAAAAACTTTCATATAAAGTGCATTGAATACTATGAGAAGTTTGATTCTTTATGATTGTTTTCAGATATAGGGATGGTGTTATTAGAGTCATGCTAGTGAGTAATTATGAATTTGAGAAATACTTGTGTTAAAGTTTGTGAGTCCCGCAACATGCATGTATGGTGAACCGTTATGTAACGAAGTTGGAGCATGAGGTATTTTTTGATTGTCTTCCTTGGCGGTCGGGGACGAGCGATGGTCTTTTCCTACCAATCTATCCCCCTAGGAGGATGCTCGTAGTACTTTGTTTCAATGACTAATAGATTTTTGCAATAAGTATATGAGTTCTTTATGACTAATGTTGAGTCCATGGATTATACGCACTCTCACCCTTCCACCATTGCTAGCCTCTCTAGTGCCGCGCAACTTTCACCGGTGCCATACACCCACCATATATGTTCCTCAAAACAGCCACCATACCTACCTATTATGACATTTCCATAGACATTCCGAGATATATTACCATGCAACTTTCCACCATTCCATTTTATTATGACACGTTCCATCATTGTCATATTGCTTTGAATGATCATGTAGTTGACATCGTATTTGTGGCAAAGCCACCTTTCATAATTCTTTCATAAATGTCACTCTTGAGTCATTGCACATCCCAGTACACCGCCGGAGGCATTCATATATAGTCATATTTTGTTCTAAGTATCAAGTTGTAATTCTTGAGTTGTAAGTAAATAAAAGTTTGATGATTTTCATTATTAGAGCATTATCCCATGTGAGAAAAAAAGGGAGGCCAAGGAAGCCAGACAAAAAGAGAGAGAGAAAAAAAAGAGAGAAGGGGCAATGTTACTATCCTTTTTCCACACTTGTGCTTCAAAGTAGCATCATGATCTTCATGATAGGGAGTGTCCTATGTTGTCACTTCCATATACTAGTGGGAATTTTTCGTTATAGAACTTGGCTTGTATATTACAACGATGGGCTTCCTCAAATTGCCCTAGGTCTTCATGAGCAAGCAAGTTGGATGCACACCCACTTAGTTTTCTTTTGAGCTTTCATAAACTTATAGCTCTAGTGAGTCCGTTGCATGGCAGTCCGTACTCACTCACATTGATATCTATTGATGGGCATCTCCATAGCTCGTTTATATGCCTAGTTGATGTGAGACTATCTCCCTCTTTTTGTATTCTCCACAACCACCATATTCTGTTCCACCTATAGTGCTATGTCCATGGCTCACGCTCATGTATTGCGGGAAAGTTGAAAAGGTTTGAGAACACCAAAAGTATGAAACAATTGATTGGCTTGTCATCGGGGTTGTGCATGATTTGAATATTTTGTGTGATGAAGATGGAGCATAGCCAGACTATATGATTTAGTAGGGATAAGCTTTCTTTGGCCATGTTATTTTGAGAAGACATAATTGCCTTGTTAGTATGCTTGAAGTATTATTTTTTATGTCAATATTAAACTTTTGTTTTGAATCTTATGGATCTGAACATTCATGCCAAAATAAACAAAATTACATGGATAAATATGTTAGTTAGCATTCCACATCAAAAGTTATGTTTTTATCATTTACCTACTAGAGGACGAGTAGGAATTAAGCTTGGGGATGCTTGATACGTATCCAATGTATCTATAATTTTTGATTGTTCCATGCTATTATATTATCTGTTTTGGATGTTTTATATGCATCAATATGCTATTTTCTATTATTTTTGGGACAAACCTATTAACCTAGAGCCCAGTGCCAGTTTCTGGTTTTCCTTGTTTTTGAACTTCGCAGAAAAGGAATACCAAACGGAATAAAACCTTCACGATGATTTTTCTTGGACCAGAAGACACCTGTTGGACTTGGACTCCAAGTCAGAAGAGCTTGGAGTAGACGACAAGCCACAGGGGCGCGCCCTAGGGGGGTGGGTGCCCCCTTCCTTGTGGCCTACTCCAACATCCCCTGACCTAATTCTTCGTCATATATATTCACATATATTCCCAAACCTCCAGGGGTGTCCACGGAAACATTTTTCCACCGCCGCAACCTTCTGTTCCCATGAGATGCCATCTAGGGGCCTTTTCCTGCATCCTGCCGGAGGGGATTCGATCACGAAGGGCTTCTACATCAACTCTATTGCCCTTCCAATAAAGCGTGAGTAGTTTACCTCAGACCAACGGGTCCATGGCTAGTAGCTAGATGGCTTCTTCTCTCTTTGATTCTCAATACCATGTTCTCCTTGATGTTCTTGGAGATCCATCCAATGTAATATTCTTTTGCGGTGTGTTTGTCGAGATCCGATGAATTGTGGATTTATGATCAGCTTATCTATGAATATTATTTTAATCTTCTCTAAATTCATATATGTATGATTTGAGATCTTTGTAATTCTCTTCTAACTATCGGTTTAGTTTGGCCAACTAGATTGGTTTTTTGCAGTGGGAGAAGTGCTTAGCTTTGGGTTCAATCTTGCGGTGTCCTTTCCCAGCGACAGTAGGGGCACCAAGGCACATATTGTATTGTTGCCATCAAGGATAAAAAGATGGGGTTTACATCATATTGCTTGATTTTATTCCTCTACATCATGTCATCTTACTTAATGCATTACTCTGTTCTTCATGAACTTAATACTCTAGATACAGGCAGGAGTCGGTCGATGTGTGGAGTAATAGTTGTAGATGCAGGCAGGAGTCGGTCTACTTGACACAGACGTGATGCCTATATTACATAATCATTGCGTTAGATATCGTCATAACTTTGCGCTTTTCTATCACTTGCTTGACAATAATTTGTTCACCCACCGTATTATTTGCTATCTTGAGAGAAGCCTCTAGTGAAACCTATGTCCCCAGGGTCTATTTTCCATCATATAAGTTTTCGATCTTCTATTTTCCATCGTATTAGTTTCCGATCTACTATTTTGCAATCTTTTACTTTCTGATCTATAAACCAAAAACCCCCAAAAATATTTACTTTATCTTTTGTTTAGTTTTATCTATCTCTATCAGATCTCACTTTTGCAAGTGACCGTGAAGGGATTGACAACCCCTTTATCGCGTTGGGTGCAAGTTGTTTGGTTGTTTGTGCAGGTACTGGTGATTTGTGCGTTGTCTCCGGATTGATACCTTGGTTCTCCAACTAAGGGAAATACTTATCTCTACTTTGCTTCCTCTTCAAGGGAAAAACCAACGCAAGATCAAGAAGTAGCACTCGCCTAGTGGCATCAACTCCATTCCTTTGGGCTTTTGAGGAGAGGGAGAAATTGTTAGAATTCTATGAAAGAGTCCTGGGCCATGGTGGCCTAATTCTCCTTCCACCACTTATCCTTTTAAGGCGCATTGATATTAACTGAAATATAAAAGCCTCCTAACAATTACTAGAGGCTTTTGTTATTAATGTAATATCACTCGAAACATTTTCCACCTATATATTATTTGTCGGGAATACCCGGTATTGCCCGATAAACTCTGAAACCCTTTTCATCACCCCGAAATGCATCTTGTTCCTCTCAAAACTTTTTCAAATATTAATGAAAAATTCTACAAATAAATCATTGATACTCTCGTCCTACTAACAGTCAGCAGATCATGATTACCTTATGCTCGTGACCCTGTAGGTTTAGTAAAACATAGACATGAATGAAACCCCTTCGTTCAATGACCCATAGCAGAACCATGGACGTCCATATCGATCCCTGTGATTACACAAATGACATTTGAGTGAACCTTTGGTTATCATGTAATTTTCCCTTTGCTTCGTGATACTTTACAAAACATGAGATGCATTAATGTTCTCCTGAGTCATACACATGCTCACTATACTGTTATCCTCATTACCAGTTTTGTTCTTCTTTATCATTAAAGTGTTTTAGCATCCCCATGACATAGTCACCAATGTTTGTCCAAATGAGGATTGATTCCTTCACACTAAGAGGGCCCTAAGAATATCTCTCCCTCATTGTAGGAGTAAATTCCACCCTCGAGCTATCTAGTCCCTTGTCAAACTTCCTGATGAACCTGCAAGTTGTCGTTATAATCACCATGTTACAGATGACATTTGAGCAACCCCAAAGTCCATCATATGGTGTGAAGTGACTATGATACTCATGGTCTGAGGAACTAAAACACATGTTAACTCTAAGTGTTATAACAATTTATTTTAGATGATATTATCTCAAAGTATAACAAACAAGTTTGGGTCAATTCAATGTGATCATTTTTTTAGACTAAGGCATAGCCTAGTGGTGGGGAGGGGTTGATGCCTTCCCACCCACCCAGGTTCAAGGCATGGTACTTGCAATTTCGGTTTGTTGCACCAATTATACTGTAGGGGGTTCCCTTACAGTCTTTCTACCAAAAAAATGTGATCGTTTTTCTAATGTCATACTCTCAATGCTGTTTTAGGACTATACACTTAAGGATATCCTAAGATCTGGAAAACATGATCACCAGCAACAGTTGAGCCAGTCTTATAGGAAATACTAGGAACCTATTCTTTATCGTTTATCATTCCACACGTGCATATGAGTTTTCCACCGAATCGCATATTCTAGGATCATAGCAGTTATACATGAAATATAAACTCTTAATTAGGAAAATGGAAATGTAATACTACAACATTATTTCCTTTAGGGCATATTTCCAATAGTCTCCCACTTGCACTAGAGTCATTAATCTAGTTGCATAGTTTATTTTAACACCTATGCCTTATCCGGTGTTACTCATGCCTTTGTTTGTGGTAGAGTCTTCGTCATCGGTTTTAACGCATTCAAAACTATGTGATATTTGTGTTAGTCATGTCTCATTTTTATGTAGGATCTTGATTCCTTTTGCTTTGAGCAATGGCACTATTATTCACAATACAGTGTGACTAGTTTCATTGCATTTGGGATGACACCAACTATATCAAGACACTCCTTGATGAACTATATCAAGACACTTCTTGGTTCAGACTACTTTGATACATATGATGCTTTCAACATATTCCTATGATGTTATAGAATCCAGAATATTGTTCATGCTTGAAAACTATTCCAAACAATTATTTTATAATAGCCCTATAATAATTTATATCAATCATGAAGCTGGTGTTCATGTAACCATTTACAACGGACTTCTTCATCTCCTCTATAGTCAAGGAGCAAGTCCTTTATCCATCTGAGGTACTTAATTATATTAACAATTACCTAGTGAGACAATCCAGGATCACTTTGGTACCTGCTACTAAAACTTAGTACATAAAAACATTTGGCCTTATACATATCATAACATTCATGATGGATTGAATTATACACTCATCTATACATGCTTATCAACTGTCTGAGGACATTGATTTCTCCTAAGCATCGTGTTATGTGACATTGGGAGAAAACACATTCTCCATTTTAAACCTCGTCATGTTATGGGACATTGGGAGAAAACACATTCTCCATTTTAAACCTTTTATGTGACATTGGGACATTGATTTCTCCTAAGCATCATGTTATGTGACGTCTTGATGTATCTTTATAGACCTTTTATGTCCAGTAATTTGCTTTGCTTTAATTCATTGGAAACATATTCTTCACATTCTTTTATTGTGTTTAGAAACTTTACATTATTTCCAATCTACAATATGTCATTTACATATAAGATCAGAAATGCTATATAGCTCCCACTGAACTTCATATATACACAAGTTTCTTCATCATTTTAACAAAATCAAACCTTTTTGACTATTTCATTAAAATGTTGATTATAGCTTCTTGATACTAACTTGAAACCATATAAAGACTTTTTGAAGTTTGCACACCCATCCAGTATCCTGAGGATCCACAAAACTTTCCGGTTGTATCATCTATACATACTTTCCATTTAGGAAACTAGTTTTGATGCCCATTCCATTTACTTCGTACATTCTGGAGGGTCAACCAAGTTCCAAACTTAATTTTATATGAATCCCATTTTGGTGTGCATGGCTATAAGCCATTCCTTTGAGCTGGGAACCGCCATCTCTTCCTTGTAGTGCACGGGTTCATCTTCTTCTAAGATGAATATATCACTGTGAGATTATTTAGGAGGTTACCTCTTCCTGATCTATGCAGTTCAGTTGCAAGCTTTAACTAGAGTTTCTACAGCTGGTACTATCACTCAGTTGTGCGGATAACTTTCAGAACTTCTGTTTTGTTAATCCCTCTTACTTTCATCAGTGATTTAATAAACTTATCAAGTTGCATTGTCCTCCCACTTATTTCTTTATCGAGAAAACTCCTTCATGAAAAGTGTTTAATCTTTGTGACAAACACTTTGTAATTTGAACTTTTGGTAGAAGGAATATCAAATTATGTCTTTGGGATCACCTACAATTTTAGCATTTATCTAGATAGTGTACTCCATAACTCATATCATGTCCTCTTGCCAGATAATTAGAAGGTGCTCTTTTTAGTGTATATGTTGTTGTTTCAAGTGCATATCCCCAAAATTAATAAAAGCAGACCGGTAATAAATAATTCCACAATTATTTGAGTGTTTTCTAAACTCCTGACTTATATAATTTTCTTCATGATTTGAAGAACCTTTTAGCTTTTGTCGTAATAATCCATATCTTCATTTTGAATTTTTTGAACCTTTCAAATATTTCATTATGAATTTCTTTGAAATTTTCAAATATTTCAGACTTATATCAAGTAAATCATATTTACCCAACATAAATGAAGTATAATTATTAACCGTGCCCTAGTTTGCTCATCGGGCCCTATACATCACTATGTATTTTGTCAATTTGATTCAAAATCTATCGGTGTACAAAGTAGGGGCCTTCTGTACCCCTTTACTTGTGCATGGGTAGTCGCAGCCACACCCGCGGCCGCGCTTGGCAGGGCAGAAGAGGGAGCGAAGATACAAGGCTACCAGAGCAGCGCCCAAGCCAGAGGCGCAAGGAGCAAAGGGACAAGACGGGCTTCCCTCGGCAAGAGTCTTGCCGGGGCGGCCTACGTGGCCCCGGCAAGAGCCTTGCTGGGGAAACTTGCCCAACGCCAGCAAGGCCGCCGCCCTTGAGCCTAGGAGTTCCAACACCATCGACAACATTAGGACCAAGGCTCGGGAGGCGCCTACGTGGTGGCATGCAGATCTTTGTGATGAACAGAGGCCTGCAAGACTAGGTAAGAACCAGAAGACGAAGGCCCCAGGCAAGATCCTTGCCAGGGACGACCACAGAAACCTGGCGAGACCCTTGCTGGGACCCCGACAAGATCCTTGTCTGGGATATCTGCAGGGCCACAGCCAGGCCCACGCCTACAAAGGCCCCACTGCCGCATGACCATTCTGATGCAGCAGCCAGCCTGCCAACTAGGCGCGTACCTACGTGGCAACATGCAGCTTCTAGGCCAACCAAGCAAGCACCTGCGTGGTGGCATGTGGATCTTCGTGAAGACCCTGCCACCACACCAGCGCAGCAGCCAGCCAGCCAGCGTGGCGCTGCATGCCTTGTCAGCTTGGACGCGCGTCGAAGCGAGGCGAGGCGGCAACAGGCGAGATGAGCTTCTTTGTCGTCCCCGATAAAGCAAGAGGACACGTCGGCAGCGCATTAAATGTGTTTTGTCCCACGATGTGAGGGATAGACTTGTACGCTGTAGACACTTTACACCTCCTGTGTGCTGCTGTGGCGACCCCTTTGACATATAAAAGGAGGCCCGAGGTGTACTGAGGGAGGATTCGGACTTTTTGGACCCTGCACACCTTGTAGCTGGTCCAAGAACACCAGATAAACACACCAAAGTAGGATTAGGGTATTACGCATCATTTGCGGCTCGAACCTGGATAAAATTCCCCCGGCGTTGATCTTCCAATCCCGCTCTTTCCACAGCCCCGTGCCCTGTCAACCATAGTAGGGATTCCCTGTGATCCCATAGGTGTCGTTCTTGAACCCCGACATCTTCGGCGCGCCAGGTAGGGGGCGCAAGCTGTGAAAATCTGGTTTTGAAGTCAACTCATCAACTCCTTAATCGCAATGGCTCGAGAGAAGAAGGCTACGTCGATCAGCTATGCTCTGGCGCCGTCGGCCAGGCCAGGCGATGGTGTCCGCAGCCACAACGGCCATCCGCGTGGCGACGGGAAAGCTAAGTCACGCAGAACCTTGAGCAATTCCTTTTTTATATAAGGTTATTCTCCTCGAAAACTCTTGCCCCTTGTATGGGAAACCTGTACGCGATGGAACCCTTCCACTATTGGCAATGCCCTCGTTCTATTTCGAGTCCGCTCAATAGTTCAAGCAGCTGCGCTGGGAACGGCAGGGTGGCTTGCCCAGCAGCAAGCGCCCCCCGGCTGGCTGCTAAGGATCCATCCTTCAAAGCGCCATAGCATGGGTTCATGGGCCGGTAAACCTATCCAACTAGGCATAGGGTGTGTACATACTAGAAAAGATCAAACATGAAGATATCGTGCTTCATTTCAAAGTACTACAGGGTTATGTTACATCAATAGTTGCTGCGGTTCTAACTTAAGATAAATTTGTCTTGGTCATGAACTCGCAGCGGCGATGAGAAACGAGGTGCCTAGTCCCGGGGCTGGCCCTCCACCCTCTTGACACCGTCGATGCAGCTGATGATGGGCTCAATACGCTCTTCGAGCACCGCGAGGTCTGTACCTTCCGGCAAGCTCTCCATCGTGTCGGTGAAGTCGACGCTGGGGTTCCAGAACGCCACCTTGGTGAGCACCTTGGTCAGGGCGCCCTGGCAGAGCCTCTGGGACTCATTCGCCAAATAAACTGCTCGATTGGCACGGAGCTGCTCTAGGGCCGAGGACGCCCTCGAAGAACAGGGTCAGCCTGGCATTGGGGCTTAGGTTCGGCTCCTGGGAGTACCTAACATCCGGCATGCCCATGACGGCCAGCTTCACGGAGATCCTCCCGGAGGCGGCTGATCCAGAGGTTTGCGCCCTTTGCGTAATCCTTATGCTCGGTGGCATCATCGCTCCGCAGCCGCTTCTCGTCCTGCAGGGCCTTGTTCAGGGTCTCCTCACGAGCCCCGGCCTCCGAAAGCTTCACCTCCAAGCCGCCCAGCTTCAGCTTCAGGTCGTTGATGGAGTCGTTGGCCTCAGACAGTAGCTTGGCCTTGTTGGAGATGGCGACATGCGCATCCGCCAGAGTGCGGTTGGCCATGTCCCTCTCCTCCGTCAGCCCCAAGATCTTCTTCTTCTGCTCCCCCCCCCCCCCCCCCCGCTCTAGCTCCTTCACCTTGTCGGCGTGTGTCCTTGTGCTTCTGCTCCAGCTCCTGGGTCCGCTGCGCAACAATCTTCCCAACATCCTCGTCCTTGCGACGGAGCGTGGCGGCAAGCGCCTGCTCACGCGCAACGAGGTCTTCCTCTTGGCTGTTCAGCAAAGCCTGCTGCTGCCAGGCGGCCTCATCCTTGGCGGCTGATCCCTCGCCACCTCTTGGACCTTCTCGAGGTCGGCCTGCTTGAGGATGAGCTCTTGCTTGCGCTCGCCCATCTCATCCTGGGCAGTCCTCAGCTCCTCCCGGGCCTTAGTGAACCAGACCTGCGTCTGGGCGACGTGCTTCCCAAAATCCGCCTCCGCCTTATCCACCGCCGCCATCCTAGAATTCACCTTACCCTGCCGGGCACGAAGGAGCGCTTGGAGCTTCTGGAAGTTGGCGCTCATGGCCCAAAGAAGCTGCCCCTCCTGGGAATCACCGTCGCCGGTGCTCGGTTTGTCGACAACCTAGAGCCCGGCAGTGGCGAGCACCTCATCATCAAACACCTCCCCTTCGGCTGGCGCTCTGGTGCTCGCCGTCCCTGGGAGGCGGGCAAACAGGTCGTTGAGGGAGTCCTGGACTAAGGGGTCCTCGGGCGTCCGGCCTGTTAACCATGGGCCGGATTGATGGGATGTGAAGATATAAAGACCGAAGACTGCACCCGTGTCCGGATGGGACTCTCCTTGGCGTAGAAGGCAATCTTGGAGATCAAATAAGTAGATTCCTTTCTTTGTAACTGACCTTATGTAACCCTAGATCCTCTCGGTGTCTATATAAACCGGAGGACTTAGTCCAGAGGGAGAACAATCATCACCATAGCCATACAAGCTAGACCTCTAGGGTTTAGCCATTACGATCTCGCGGTAGATCAACTCTTGTAATACTCATATTCATCAAGATCAATCAAGCAGGACGTAGGGTATTACCTTCATAGAGAGGGCCCGAACCTGGGTAAACATCGTGTCCCCTGTCTCCTGTTATCATTGACCTTAGACGCATAGTTCGGGACCCCCTACCCGAGATCCGATGGTTTTGACACCGACATTGGTGCTTTAATTCAGAGTTCCATGGTGCCATCCTCAAAAGGTTTGATGGCCCCTTCAATCGTCAACAATGATGCTGTCCAAGGAGAAACTTTCCTCCTCGGACAGATCTTCATGTTTGGCGGCTTCGCACTGCGGGCCAACTCATTTGGCCATCTAGAGCAGATCGATAGCTACGCCCCTGGCCATCAGGTCAGATTTGGGAGCTTGAACTATGTTGCGGACATCCGTGGAGACTTGATCTTCGCCGGATTCGAGACCGCGGCAACCACTCCTGGTCACCCCAATGCACATGACCTAAATCTGTCATCGGACCGCATCCAGGAGATAGCTCCTATAACCGCTCTGGCCTTAGATCTGGAGCAGACTGCGCCATCCAAGGACGGGAAGCTCAACCCCGCCACGGAGGCCACAGATTCCCCGGTGTTGGAGCCGCACATAGACTTAATCTCACACGATACATGTTCCACCGGAACTCCGGACTCGTCTCCAGTCATAAGTTCCGAACCATGTGAGCCCGCGGACGCCGAACTTGATCGTTTATCGATCTTCGAATTCAGCGCCGCATACATCTTCCAGCACTCGCCTTTGGGCGACGTGCTAAACTCATTAATGAACTTGTCCTTGGCGGGGGACTCATAGTCGAACTATGTCTGGTTCGAACTAGGGGCTGATGATGGAGAATTTTGCTTCCCACCCGCCACCCACTTCATAGCCACGGTCGAGGATTTAACCGACACGTTTGATTACGACTCCGAAGACATCGACGGTATGGACGACGATGCTGATGAGGAGCAAAACCAAAATCCACCATTTACTAGACGCTGGACGTCCGCTTCTTTGTACGATATGTACATGGTGGACACACCCAAAACAACCACCAACGATGACAAAGAAAATCCAGTCGAGAATAAACCTCCTGAGATACAGCAAAAACGTCGGCGTCCTCGGCGCCGCTCTAAGTCATGTCATTCAGAAGACAGCAATGCTGGCACCAGAGAAAATAATACTCCGGACGACGTCGAAAACAATGAAGACCTTGCTGAGGTAACATCCGAATAGGAGGAGCAAGAAAACGGGCAAGCTAGCCCCGACGAACAGGCCATGCCCAATGACTCGGAGGACGGTAGTTATCATCCACTCACCGAGGATGAGGAAAGCCTCGGCAACGAAGATTTCATCGTGCCTGAGGAACCTCTCGAGCAGGAGCACTTCAAGCGCCAGCTAATAGCCACCGCAAGGAGCCTAAAAAAGAAGCAGCATCAGCTTCAAGTTGACCAAGATCTGCTCGTCGACACATGGACTGATGTTCTGGCAGCCGAAGCATATGGGCTCAAACGCTCAGCCAAGAGTTGCCCGAAGCAAAGGTTGCTACCTCAGTTCAATCAAGAGGCGCCGGAGTCCATGCCTCCCTCGCGTGTTGCGGCCGACCGACCACTACGCGGTCATGACAGTACAGCGGACCGACCACCACGTGGTCGGGATAGAGCGGCAACTCAGGCCGAACAGCAGCCTGCCCCACTCCACGCAAAAATAAAGACAAAACAGTTTGGGGTCATACATACGACCTCCGGCAGACCCTGGATAGCAGAGCGGGATATACCCGATCGATTTACGGATCGCGAGGACGTTCCTCGACACGTGATGATGGCTACCTATTCAGATGTGACAAACCTAGTCACACCTGAGCCGACAACCGCACACGGACTCCATCGGAGCTACGTCGCGATGCGGCCAGATATAGAGGCGCCTCACACCCTCTTTGCTTCACTGATGAAGTAGTGGATCACAAATTCCCCGAAGGGTTCAAACCCGTGAATATTGAATCATACGACGGGATCCTCCACATCACATGGCCTGCGGAGAAGACCTCCATGCTATCAAATACCTCCCACTAAAGCTTAACGGACCAGCTCGACACTGGTTAAACAGCCTGCCTGAAAATTCTATCGGCAGCTGGGAGGACTTGGAAGAAGCCTTCCTCGACAACTTCCAAGGTACATATGTCCGGCCTCCAGACGCCAATGACTAAAGCCACATATTTCAAAAACCCAGAGAGTCAGCCAGGAAATTCTGGACTAGGTTCCCAACCAAAAAGAACCAGATTGTTGACTGTCCGGATGCCGAAGCCCTAGCGGCCTTTAAACATAGCATCCACAACGAATGGATCGCCCGCCACCTCGACCAAGAAAAGCCAAAATCTATGGCAGCCCTTACGGCACTCATGACCCGCTTTTGCGTGGGTGAGGATAGTTGGCTGGCTCGTAGCAAAAACACAGCCAACAAGGCAGGCCCCTCCGAGGTAAAAAAACAACAATGGCAAGCTCCAATGTAATAGGCCCAAACGCCGAAGCAATGGTGATAGTACCGACGACACTAAAGTCAATGCCGGATTCAGCGGCTCCAAGTCCAGCCAGCGAAAGAAACCATACAAAAGAAACAATCAGGGACCATCCAGCCTGGACCGCATACTCGATCGCTCGTGCCAGATACACGGCCCCCCAGACAAACCAGCCAATCATACCAACAGAGATTGTTGGGTTTTCAAACAGGCCGGAAAATTAAACACCGAGAACAGGGAAAAGGGATCACAAAGTGAGGACGACGATGAGGAACCCCGGCAACCGAACACAGGGGGGACAGAAGAAGTTTCCCCCTCAAGTCAAAACAGTGAACATGATATATGCTACCCACATCCCCAAGAGGGAGCGCAAGCACGCACTCAGGGACGTCTATGCGATAGAGCCATTCGCCCCAAAATTTAATCCATGGTCGTCATGCCCGATCACTTTTGATTGTCGGGATCATCCGACCAATATCCATCACGGCGGTTCAGCCGCACTGGTCCTGGACCCAATAATTGATGGGTTCCACCTGACGCAAGTCCTGATGGATGGTGGCAGCAGCCTCAACTTGCTCTATCAGGATACAGTGCGCAAAATGGGCATTCATCCATCACGGATCAAACCCACAAAGACTACCTTCAAAGGAGTCATACCAGGTGTAGAGGCCCGCTGTACGGGCTCAATCACGCTCAAGGTTGTCTTCGGATCTCCGAACAATTTCCGAAGCGAGGAGTTAATCTTCGACATAGTCCCTTTTCGCAGCGGCTATCACGCACTGCTCGGACGGACCGCATTCGCCCGATTCAACACAGTGCCACACTATGCTTATCTCAAGCTCAAGATGCCTGGTCCACGTGGCGTCATAACAGTCAATGGAAATACCGAACGCTCCCTCCGTATAGAAGAGCACACAGCTGCCTTAGCAGCAGAAGTATAGAGCGGCCTTCTCAAGCAGAAACTTAAATCGGTTGTCGAGCCCATGGACACCACCAAGAGGGTCTGAACTACCCTGCAGCAGGACAGCTCGGCTCGTCAGGAGCTAAACTAGCAATTCGGCCTCCGTCTCAGTCCTGGTCAAGTAGTGGCGGTCGCACCACGTGTACATAACTACGCACTGAAAATTCCATGGGCATCGACAGAGGCATAGCTAGTTTGTGATCCACAGTACGGCTCAACCGACACCGGATACACACATACTTTCACTTTTATTCATTTCCTTTTCAAGTTTCAATCCCGCAGGCCCCATCTGATGGCCTGATCACCAGTACTCTTGAAGGATAAACACACCAAGACGGCGAGAAACGCAAACGTACGGGGGATTTTCAAGATGGTTTCATTAACAATCACTTTACCTGTTTTTTTCAGGACCCACACGCAGCTCTCCCTTGGTTTTTGGCATGTTAAATAGCCTGTTGCTTATCGCACTACTTGTATCAATGTGCCTCGACGTATTAATCAAATTACAATGAAAACAGTTCACGGCTGGAGCTTTAAGGACATAGCTTATCACCTTTTGCACCCTTTCTGTTTTATTTCTTCCTTTTTCTCTCTCTTTTTCTCCCCTGTGGGTAACCCTATCAGGTAGCACCCGTACAGTTTGGTACATTTGATGTTTGCCAGGGGCTTCATAGAACCCCACACTACGGCAACAAAAGTCCGAACACTTTTTATAAGTATAGTTTGGCACCCCGAATTTAGCACTATATGCATTGGCTCCGAATCATGTCTTTGGTCAATAGTTGGGTTGCCTGGCTCCTATGCTTGCTACCTTACGTTCCACTATATCGGCTAAGGTAGTAAAGGGAGAACTACTGTCATTGTGACTTGGTTTATCCAAAGGCGCACCTTAGTAGAGAAAGCTGAAAACTGACTATCATGATGCGGCGAGAGCCGGTCAACTCTTCGGAGGTTGTAAATCGTTGGGGATTTCTTTCGCATTACGCGAAGGATCGGTACTTCCCGATTAGACGCTTATAGAACTCTAGTTCGGATACTAGGGGTTGCGCCCATGTTTCTATTGTCGAACTCCTATGGCTAAGTGAGGGCGTTAAAGCCGCATAGTCTGATTGCCTGGTTCGTTGCGCTAAACAACTCCTTAAAGGACCATATAATTGGATCAACATTGTTTAGATTCCATACCGAACACCTCCGTACTACCTACGTGGGGGCAGAAGGCGACGACTAGCCAACCCTCAGATTTCATACAACACGGCCGCACAGGAGGTAAAATTCAAAACATAACAAGCATTATATTACAAACCCACTTTGTTCTATCATACAAGGTAGAAGGAACTTGAATACATTCATTCAAAGATAATATCATGCGAACACTACATCGCTACAATACGAGACCCCTCCAGGACATCACCAAAATACCGCTCGGGTATACGGTGCTCCTTGCCCTCGGGCGGCCCCTTGGTCACAAGCTTGACGGCGTCCATCTTCGCCCACTACACCTTGACGCAGGCAAAGGCCATACGCGCTCCCTCGATGCAGACGGACCACTTGACGGTGTCCAGCCTAGGACAGGCATCGATCAACTGCTTCACGAGGCCGAAGTAACTGCCGGGTATAGCTTTGGCTGGCCACAGACGGATTATTAAATCCTTCATGGCCAGTTTGGCCATCCTGTGCAGCTCGACTAGCTGTTTTAGCTGGTCGCTAAAGGGCACCGGATGTTCTAGCGCAAGATATTGCGACCAGAATAGTTTCTTCATGGAACTCCCTTCTTCGGCTCGGAAGAACTCCACGGCATCAGACACACTACGTGGCAGATCAGCAAAAGCCCCTGGAGAACTCCGAATCCGGGTTAGTAAAAGATACTTCCTCTTCACATACTTGCTTTGCATACTAAATGCCTTACCTGCCGCGATCGTCCTGGCCTCCTGGATATCTCGAAGGGCGCCCTGGGCCTCACTCCAGACCGTCTCCGCACTCTGACGAGCCTTGGCGAGTTCGGTCTCTTGAGCTGACGCATCACGCTCCAATGTCTCGCACTTCCTCACCGCATCCTGGAGCTCTTGTTGGACCTCGTTGACCCGGGCCTTGAGCTTCTTACGGGCGGCCTGCTCCTTGACAGCCTTCCCCTCGGCTTCGGCCAGGGCCTTTCTTAGGGCCTCAACCTCAGTTATCGCTTCTATACATATCAAGAAACTTCGGTCAATGCATATCATTTTACTTTTTTAGAATATATAATGGGTGATCACATACCTTGTTTTTCTTGGAGCTGCCTCCTCACTTGGCCGAGCTCCTCCTCGGCCTGCTCCAGTCTTCGCTTCAGTTCGGAGACCTCGGCAGTATGTGAAGCTGCGGCCAACAGCGACGCCTGCGTATTCATTTCAGACAAATTTAGTTAGTTTCCTGCAATAAAGGATTGATCCTCTGTCCGGCTTTTTCTTTCCGAACACCGGACAGTGTCTCAGGGGCTACTGTCTATATTGGGATTTTCTCTTTTTTGGCGTCACTTACCTCAAAACCTGTCAGCAGGCTGCTGCAGGCTTCTGTTAGTCCGCTCTTGGCAGACTGAACCCTTTCAATTACCGTGCCCATAAGAACACAGTGCTCATCCACAATGGAAGCGCTTCCAGCAGATTATCCGGTGCCCATGGTTGGACAGGGGTCACGGGTGAAATAGGCATACCCCCTTCTTTCGAAGGAGGTTGCGCGCCAGATTCCGGAACCGTATCGGTCTCCAGAATCGAATCCGGCTGAGGGCCGAACTGACTACGGCCCTCACCACCAGTCTCCAGGGGGATTGGCTCCCCCTGGTGTCCGGCGACGGAGGCCTCGCCTTCTGGCACCTCCTGAGCCTCCCCACGGCCTGGGAAAGTCCTTCGGGACAGCACCTCTGCGTCACCCTTGGCCTTGGGGGAGTAGGTGGTCAGCGGTGACTCGATGGTCATTTCTGTTGAATCCAAGGAACCTCGTGACGAGGATCGCTGGGAGCTGTCGTGGGCCAGACTGCAGTAGCATAACTAATCATGTCAATACAACAAGGAGGAGAGGCTAGATTTATGGGCATGTATGAGTCTTAGCGCTTACGAGGCAGCCTGAGGCTTAGTGTGGGGGCATCGCTCCGAACTGCTGTCAATGCCCCATGCGGAGCTGCCCACGAGCGGGCCTTTCCCCTTCTTGGGCGCCTCCGCCTCCAGAATTGTGGAGGCCACCCTCTTCTTCCTCCCCCCATCAGGGGGAGAACCGCTCTCCTCATCATCATCATCATCATCATCATCGTCGTCTTTGGCAACGGAGGAGCGGGTCTTCTCTTCGGACGTCGTGTCCGAAGCGCCCTTGCGGCGGGGGCCACTCCAGACCCCCTTGGCCTTCCCCATGGTCTTCTTCTCCGGCGCCTTATAGGGCGCCGCCACCAGCATCTTCGCTAAACGTGGGATGACTAGTTCTTCAGGCAGCGGAGCCGGACACTGGATCTGCTTCACCCTCTCCATCCATTCCTGAAGAAGCAATGATAATAAAAGCTTGATACAATCCTTGAAACAAGCAAGTAGGGATGCGTTAAAAATAACATACCTCATTGGCGAGGTGGTTAATGTCATGCCCACGATCCGAATCTGCGGCCGGCGGTGTCTCGTTGCCCTTGAAGAGCAACTTCCACGCGTCTTCGTGAGTGGTTTCGAAGAGCCCCTTCAGGGTATGGTGCTTCTTTGGATTGAACTCCCATAAAGGGCAGCTTCGGCTTTGGCACGGGAGCATTCGGTGAACTAGCATCACCTGGATTATATCGACAAGCATGATACCTTTGTCCACCATGCTTTGAATGCGTGTCTGCAGCGCTATCAGCTCATCTAGCGAGCACCAGTTCGGGCTCTTCTCAACCCAGTAGGTGAGTCGCATGGGAGCGCCGGAGTTGAATTCGGCAACCACGGCCCAGGTGGCGCCGCGGGGTTCAGTGATGTATAACCACTGTTTCTGCCATTCCTTGACAGTCTCTATGAAAGTGCCTTTTGGCCAGGAGACATTGGTCACCTTGCTCACCATGGCGCCTCCGCACTCCGCGTGATGGCCATCCACCACCTTCGGCTTCACGTTGAAGACCTTGAGCCACAGCCCGAAGTGGGGGTTGGATGCGGAGGAAGGCCTCACACACGAAGATGAATGCCGAGATGTTGAGGAAAGAGTTCGGGGATAGATCATGGAAGTCTATCCCGTAATAGTACATCAGCCCGCGGATGAAAGGGTGGAGTGGAAACCCTAGCCCGTGGAGGAAATGAGGGATAAATACCACGCTCTCGTTGGGCTTCGGTGTGCACTACAAGAAATATGTCAACTTGTGACCCTCACTATTGGCCGCTGGAAGGTCATAGTTTTTCATTTGCGACCTTTTTGTGACCAAAAATAGAAGGTCAAAAGTTGGCGGTCGTAAACTGAAATTAGCGACCTTCTCTGTGAGAAGGTCATAGACGTTTACGACCAAAACAGAAGGTCGTTGAACCCATGACCTTTTGTTTTGGTCACTGGCTGTCTGCCTAGGCCACGTCGGATCCGACGTGGCAATCTGACGTGGCAAAATTGCGACCAATTGAGATGGTTGTTGATAAGATTCAGCCCGGTACGATTGGGCGTTTTACACGGGCCAGGCCCAACAATTCAGCCTTTTATATATTTTTCTGTCAATTTTTGATCGGCTTCATGGGCCAGGCCCAACAATCTGGCCTTTTTATATTCACAATTCAGCCTTTTTTATATTATGGGTCGTGGCCTTTTAATAGTCAAGTTCTTATTATTTTCACCCTTCTCTAACGAGTTTTTTCCATTAAATAAACAGCTCCAAACCAACTTAGTTTGGGCCATGGCCTATTCAAGCCCAGTACTATTTTCTACCATATTCAACCCATATGTAGTAGCATGTACACAATTTTCATAATCTTCATGTCATTTAAAGCAGCATGTACACAGGGAATACAACATTTAATTACACAGGAATACATTATCTACACAATTTGCCTTAACTTACTACTACATAGCATTGTTCAGCTCGTATTAGCACATCTGGTACTGTCCTAATGGTAAGAACCAAGTAGTACAAACTTCATTGCTCCCTCTGATGTGCTCCAGATGTGACAACTTGCCTTCCTACAAAAACATAACATTACATTAATAGATCAATCAAGGAGGAAAGGGAAAAAACAGGCTGAAATCATCGCGCGCACAAATAACAACATAATACATTAATGTATAATGTAACAAAAATATATGTATAATCATGGAAATTTCCAACCAACATGCGTACATGAGTCACAGTAGAACTAGCAAAAGCGGATTAGTTATCAGCAACATGCGTGCCATGTACAAAACTGAAGAAGATTTCTATGCATTCAGGGCATTCCGGGAAGCCTCTATCAGTCATCGATTTCTATGCCAAGTGAATTTAGTCAAGCATGTAAGTGAATTCAGAGCAGTGGAACTAGGGACTAGGGATTGACAGCAATAGCACTAGATTCAGTCAAGCATGAAAGTGAATCTAGAGCAGCAGCAAAATCAGGGAACGTGAGAGAGGTAGAGGGAGGCTCAACCATGGATTGCTGCTGCCCCATGGTTGGGTATGTAATTGTCGTCGCACCTCCTTGTGGATGCTGAGGTCGGAGACACCGGATCTGTGCGGGCATCCGTCTCCCATCTGCACGAGCTAAGCAAACCGTAGCAGGTAGTCCACCATAACCTTCTTCCTCTTTGGTCGCACCAGCGGCGTCTGCAGATCCGCCATGGCCGGAGGCTGACTTCTGAAATGAAAAAGAGCACAATGAGATGTTAGCTGAGCCATGATGATATAATAGTAACAGGGAAGCATACCAGGGATAAACTGTACATAGGAAAGGCGATAAATAACAAAAGCAGCAATAACATATTCTCATGACAACCAGGACATAACCATCCCGATTCCATTTTACCATGTACTATACCGTTTAAAAGTGAAGCATATCAAGAAGAAATTGTACATAGGCAGGCTGAAAAGAACAGAACATTAGCATTGTCATGGCTCCCAAAGACAAATATTGACCAAGGGGTGTATCAGTAAGACTCGTCCATCCCAATTCCATTCTGAATTTTTAATTGTCATATAATGGTAAGAAATTAAGCAAAAATGGTGCAGCAACATGGATGAGCATATCCTATTACACAAATAGATGCTATCACGGACAGCGCAATGCATCTGCCAGGCCATTGGACATCATAACATGAGTAATGTTAACATGAGTAATATTGCCATCTAAAGCACTTATTAAGAACACCAGAATGAATTGTCTTGGACACCTCTGAAGCTCGCATTAAACCGAGGACCAAACATGTTTGCTCTAGTTGAAGTGAACTGAACTGAACTAAACATGGCAGAAAAATCGAAAAACAAATGATAATGTGAGGGGGGCAGGTTCTTGTTCTTGCTCACCATTGATGGTAGCACTTGATGCACATGTCGTGGCTGCAGTTGCGCAGCACGACCCTGCTGTTGAGCTCCATGCAGATCCTGCACTCCTCCTCTATCTCGGTGTCGATCTCGGAGACGGGCCTCTTGCTGTCCTCCGGCTCGTCTCTCCTCCTGTACCTCTCCGAGCACGCCGCCCTCTGCCTCCAGTCGTCAGAGTCGCTCATCCCGTGCTCCAGTTGCATGAGGGAGGGGAATATCATGGCTGCAGACGGACAGAGGATGGGCATTAGTAATATCACAGGTCGAATCTCCAAGCCGACACGCTGACAGCGTGAACATCTGTTGTTCTTGTCAGTTGTTTACAGAGTGTTTACCGACTCTAGAGGCAAAAAAGGGCAGCATCATCTGTACAGCACCAGCAGCAAAATCCCAGAAACAAACCTATCTCAGAATCTAAACTTGATACGAATCCATGCCAAACTGAATCTACCAAGCCTGACAACATCAACATGACTCGATTGTTTCTAGCTATTGCAAGGCACGCCAGAAAACTTCATTTAATTTTCTTAGGAGTTCTAAGGACTTAAAAGATACAGAAACAAATTCTTGGTTTAAAGCCTCAATTAATATGAAGTTCAGAAACTGTCGAAATAAGATAAACAAAGTAGTTTACAGTAAATCAATCTTTACAGCAAAGACATCAGTCTGCCTGCCAATTTCGCGACTAAATTCACGAATGTTTCAGTTTGCCAGTTAACCACTAGAATCCATTCATTTAGCCAGGAGAGCCTGCAACCTCAAGGTTCTACACACACACACGCGCACACACACACACACACACACATGGTTCCTATCGCCTTCATGCTTCAGACTATTATCCAGCACAGACCAAACAGAGCCAAAAACAACCCCATTGGCCAAGCACACAAAGAAACTACGAACTCCTCACATCTCCACATCAAAACAAGTAGAGCGAGTGAAAAATGTTACAGAGGTGGGCATCAAAGTAAGAACCAGTGAGGGGCGATGCAGGGCTCCGGCGGCGCGGTCAACGGGCAGGAGAGGCCGGATCTGCTAGGTGGGGGAGAAGGTCCACGCGACGAGGCTGGTCAGAGGCTTGGGTGGTCAGAGGAAGCGGGTCCGAGCGGCGAGATCTTGGACAGACTCCATCCATGGTGTTGGCTGTCATAACGAGAAAAGGACAGAGAGAGCAGGAGGTTAGCGAGGGAAGAGAAGAAAGGGAGCATGGGAAAAGGAGAAGGCAAGGGAGAGGCTTGGCTCACTGGCCTGGGACTCTTGCCGCCGGCGGGCACGCGTGGTGGAGCTGTTGGTCCTGTGGTGCTGCGATGAAGACGGAGGGCGATGAGAACGAGTGGAGGCACGCACGGGAGGAGCTCGGGAGGGCGCCATGGGTCTTGTACATGCTCGAGCAGCGAGCTCCTCTTGCTCGGACGCGGGCGTAGAAGATGGAGCTCGGGCTCCTGGTCGCTGCTCGGGAGGCGCGAAGAAGAGGAGGTCGGTGCCTCGCGGGTTGTGTGGGGACGAGGAGGCGTCGGGGTGCGTTGCTGGGGAAGGAGCACGGGCGGTGGGAGTGCTACTACTGGCATGGATGGATGGTTGGATCGATGGAGGCCGGTGGTTGCAGGTGGCCTCGTTCCCGATGAGATCGAGAAGGGATGTGGCCATGGGCGTGCGGTTTGGTTGGGTGGGGGAAGGGGAGGGGTGAGAGGAGTAGGGCGTGCAGGAGACCATGGACGGCGGCCAGCTCCGCCGGAGGGAGGTGCCACCGGCGATCTGGAAGGGAGGAGGCAGCTCTCTCTCTCTCCGTCGGGCGAGACAGCGATGAGATGGATGGATGTGGGAAAGAAAGGAGGCGGGGGGTGGATGGAAAATGACCATCTAGGGTTTCGGGGTTGGTGTGGAAGGGTTGAGGACAGCCGTTGGATCCACGAGCATCCGATGGTGTATGATACACGATCCGCGTGAAACGTCTACGGACCAATTAGAATGCAGTATGATGCTATGACCATCTAAATTGGTCATAGTTGCCTAAAAATAATGTGTTAAAATCATGTCAGCTATTTTATGACCTGAGAAATTCAAAAAGAAAATAGAAAACCTTCTCATTGTGTTATGGGGGGAGTCGGCGAGGAGGTGGCGGCGGCTGCGAGGAGAGGAGGGGTGCGATGGGGGGGGAGTCGATGGGATCTGACCTAGGGTTTGGCTGCGGGTGGGGGGTATCTCTTTTTCATTTTATTTTCTTTTTTCTGGATAGATGGATGGATGGATGGATGTGGGATGGAGAGATGGATGGATGGATGGGCGCCATGTCATCGATCTGTGGGAAGAGTCCTGATTGGTTCAAAAAACCAGTGATTCAAAAAAGTATCGAAGTACTAAAAATAGAGGGATTTTGTGAAGTAGCTATCAAAAATATTTTGCAAAATGGCACCACACAAATTTTCACCAGAGTTAGACCACATTTTATGGATAAGGACCAATTTCTATGCATTTATGATCTTTCTAGCTATTTTTAATCATTTTTCGAGTGCCCAAAATGACTTTTTTTATGAAGTACCTACCATATATTTGTTGCAACATTGTACCAAATCAATTTTCTAAAATACTAGGACATATTTAATGCACAGTTGACCAAATGATTGGGTGTCAAAAATTTTGATCCACCTCTCATGAAAAAGACAAATTTCCGCTCATTCAGTAGGAAGCGGGTCAAATTTGAACTGCAGCGTCCTCATAGTTTGCTCTTTATTTTTTCAAAAAATCATTTATAGGTACATAAGTATCTATTTAATTAGAGAAACATCAAAAGTTTTCCAAGATTCAACCAGTAGCTTGGAACGGTCAAACCCGCCATTTTGATTGCATTTCGAAACGGGCATAAAAAATTCAAAAAAATCCAAAATTGGAAAACCTTCGCATTGTGTCATTATATGTGACCAAGTTTCCAGGAAAAATAATAAACTTGTAATACGGCAATTATTTTTAAAAAGTGTTCTCAGAAATGAGCTATCATATGTGAAGATTCATGGCTTCCAAGCCAAATGATCAATCTTATGGCCACATTCATGGCATAGTTTGTTCAAATGATCTCATATTGTGCACAAGGGTGCATCTTGGAATTCCAAACAATGTTTCCTAAGGGAGTTTTCATTTTCTTTGTACGGAAAATTCATTTTCCATTTTTTGAATGCCCGAAATGAGTTTTTTTGTGAAGGACCTACCATATATTTGTTTCCAAATTGGACCAAATCATTTTTTTAAATATTAGGCCATATTCACTACAAGGATACCCCCTATAAAGCAACATATATTCTACAACATTTTGACTACAGGTTGCAAAATTCACAAGAGATATGCATATAAGCGTTGCAGCATATGCGTTGTAGACTTACATCTCATGACCATAATGTCATACATAGATTGCAACAGATCTTATATGTTGCCATGTATGTGTTCTATATTATGTAATTTATAAGGCTGCAAATTTACATAATTAAAAATATAAATTAGACACGCCGACACACATAATGAATGTGGTGACAAAAATATCTGCTTAAACAGCAAAAAATTATGAGTGGCAGTGGGATTGAACTCTAGACATCTTCTTTCAAAGACAAACCCAGTAACCACTAGGACATCTAAATGCTTGTGCCTACTAACTTCATTTTCCATTTTATTCTTTCTTTAGTTCGGGGAAGCCCCAGGTTTTGGGAAGCTT
>NC_053023.1:407305107-407335869 GCF_003073215.2 Triticum urartu
TAATGGCGTAACTGAGTGCCGAAGCTATCTGATGTAATTCGATTATGAAATCCTAGTTGCTTTTATATGGATATGAATTATCTAGCGTGTTTTATAAGAAATATCAGTTTGATTAGTACATGGATTATCAATAATAGGCTAATTACCCTGCTTATTGGGGTTTTCTATTGCAGACGGTTACTCAGACAGCACCGTGGGGGATGAACTCAAACAACCCACACGGTTTCTAGAAAGTAGGCATGTTCGATCAACTAACAATCACACATGGCTTCCGGTAGCGAACTATTTGTGTTAGGCCACCTTGCACAAACATTTCCACACAAAGAACTATGTGTGATATACATACCTACGGAAATATTTTTCTTGGATTCACCATGTGGGATGTACATACCTACGGAAATGTTTTTCTGGGACCGTGTGGGATGTACATACCTACGGAAATGATTTTCTGGGATTCACCGTGTGGGATGTACATACCTATGAAAATGTTTTTCTCGGATTACCGTGTGGGATGTACATACCTACGGAAATGATTGGGTTTTGATGCCTCGCCCAATCGCACACGACCCCAGCCTGTGTCCCAGGAGGGAATATCCCCAACGATTTCTGGGTCGTGTTGGAAGGACCCCCCCATCGCCCACACTTCCAAATGCCGTCTCGGAAAGAGGTTAAAAACTATTTGTATAGCACCTCGTTGTACCAGTGATTGCCCTCCCCAAGATGGGAGAGTTGTTGATGGTGATGATGACGACGATTTCCCCCTCCGGGAGGGAAGTTCCCTCGTCTGAATCGCTCCGCCGGAGGGCAAAAGTGCTCCTGCCCAAGTTCCGCCTCGAGACGGCGGCCCTCCATCCCGAGAGTCCTCCCCTTATTTTTTTTCTAGGTCAAAATACTTATATACCAGAAGATGGGCACCAGAGGTGGGCCTGGGTGAGCACAACCCACCAGGGCACGCCTGGGCTCCCTGGCGTGCCCAGGTGGGTTTTGCCCACCTGGTGGGCCTCCTATGGTACTTATTTGCTCCATTATTCTTCATATATTCCATAAAAATTCTTTGTGAAGTTTCAGCTAGTTTGGAGTTGTGCAGAATAGGTAGCTTGACGTAGCTTTTCCAGGTCCAGATTTCCAGCTGCCGAAATTCTCCCTCTTTGTGTATACCTTGCATATTATGATAGAAAAGGCATTAGAATTACTCCAAAAAGCATTATTATGGACAAAAACATCATAAATAACAGTAGAAAAACATGATGCAAAATGGACGTATCATAGTTGTTCACTTAGTGGAGGGTCGGGAACCACGTGTGAACGAATCAAAGTTCGACCATGACGCGGTGGCGTGTTTGTTTTTAGTATTTTTCTTCAATGGCACGTACGCAGATTTTTTTTCTTGAATGGCACGTGAATCATGCACGTACTCAATGATGGAGCACGGGATGGGATGGTAGCCATGGATATGGCCGACCCTTTTTGGAGACTACTACACTAGTACTCCCGCCGGTCCTTTTTACTCTGCATATAATAATTCTCTGAAGTCAAAATTCACAAAGTTTGACCATATTTATATGAAAAAATTATCAACATATACCATGCTAAAGTTATACGACATGGAACTTTAAGTCATGAAAAATCTACTGGTTTTGATTTGACATTATGAATGTTACTATTCTTTTCTATAAAGTTGGTCAAATTTTACGAGGCTTGACTTGAGACAAATCTTATATGCGGACCAAAAAGGACCAGAGGGGGCACTTTGATGTACATTTTTGAAAAAAAAAACTACTTTGATGTGTGCTATCAACTCGGAGAACGATGAGAAGCTTACTTACTACGGCCTCTACATAGCCCACGCTTATTGTACGAGCAGTTGGAGTATGGGAGCACCTGATATTTCCCTGTCCGGACCAATCCCAAGCTGGCTTCTCACCTTCCTGGCCCACCAAAAACCCCTCCCCCCTCCCCGCGCGCTTCCCGCCCGGCGCCAGCTGAGCCCGCCGCTCCACATTGATGGCAAGTCAGGGCGACGCGACCTCTCACTGCGTCCGCCGTTGAAGCGGCGCGCCGGCCGAGGGCGCCGCCCACTGCACGCCCGGCATTTTAGACTACTCACAGTGGAGAGTAACTTTAGAGCAAGTATAATAAGGTGACATAAGAGGCTATAAGGATTTAAATATAGTATTTGTCTTTAGTTGAAGGAGAGAGAAGAGGAGAGAGAAGAGAAGCGAGCTATGAACTTGTAGCCGGTTGTAGCACCAGCTCCAACACACTTTGTGAGACAAAAGGTGGGGCCATGTAGTAATGATATAGTATACTAAAGGAACTAACTATTGTACTAGCAGGCTATTAGGGTGGCTCTAGATGATGTGTCAACTTCATATGGTCGGATGTTGGCTATACTATTAACCATGTTCTTAGAGCATGGTGTGGTGTGAGTGGGACTAAAGTTTAGTCCCATACTGCTAGTTGAGTGTGAAGTACACCACTTTATAATGTGATCTATTCTAGCATTTGCATGAGCATGATAATAGGAAACCTCAACGCGCGCTCTTCGAGAATGAGCCTGTCCAAGGACAAAAGCTATGCACGTGGTCTATATTTTTGTTAGTCAGAAAATTTATTAAGTCATTAATTAATAATTAACGGACGCCTTAATTACTCAGCCATTTCCGATTCTTTTAAATAGTGGGGCTATTATTGACTTGGACGTGGGGTTTGGGCCAAAGGCATACTATTATACTTGCTCTTACTCGCACGACCGACTTGACAGGATCTACCCTAGCCGCCGTTGTATCATATATATGGTTTCGCACCGTTCCAGATCATAGCGCTGCCACGCAAGTCTTCTCCATCCCTCCTTCCGGCGTGCACCGTGAGAAGGGACAGCGGTCCTCCGGAACCCCGCCTTTCGTGATACTGTACCGGAGAGGGGCGATCAGGTTTTTGGGGAGTACACTCGTGCGACTGCTACCAGCGACGACTTCCTCAATGAAAACCTTCTTCCCCGACCTCGGTCACCTCTTCATCAACGACATGAGTGACAACATCAACCACAGCGGTTCTACTCCCGCTGCATAGTATGTGATTCTTTCCTCCTGGTTTAGTCCGCATCATTACTTTGATCTTTGCAATTGTTGTCATTATCTATTTACTGTTGATTCAGATTAAATTTCATAGTAAATTTCTCATATATTCAACAATCTAATCAAAAAACCTGATTATAGGCAATTTACTCCGAGTGGCTTTGTTGTGCTTTTGAACCTGCCTACCTTTAAGGGGGTGCAATATAAAAGGTGGTGCACAAGAGCAGTATACTGGTATCAGATCATGTACTGCTATGATGCCACTAAGGGCAAGCCTGAGAGCGATCTTAATCCTGCACAGCAGGAAGCTTTTGAGGAGATGGATACCCTCTTCAAAGCCGCCCTTCTGAGTGTTCTTGATGATTCCATTGTGTATTCATATATGTCATTTGACAGTGGCAAAGATATGTGGGCCGCGCTCGAGGCCACGTTTGGGTCCTCGGGCGCTGGCAGCAAGTTGTACGTCATGGAGCAATTTTGTGACTACAAGATGACTGATGAGCGCTCTGTTGTTCAGCAGGCTCATGAGATACAATCACTTGCTAAGGAACTTGAGTACTTTAAGTGTGTGTTGCCAGACAAATTTGTTGCGGTGACCATCATTGCCAAGCTTCCACCTTCGTGGAACAATTTTGTTACTTCTCTGGAAAACAAGAGACATGAGTTTTCCATTTCGGATCTCATTAGCACTCTTGATTTTTAAGATAAGGCGAGAGCAAAAGACACATGTGCTTGAGTCATTGAGGGAGCTTCTAGTTCCCATATGGTATATGAGAAGAACTTCCATCCCAACAAGCCCAAAACAACAAGAACAAATCTCCAGGGAAAGGCAAGTTTGATGCAAAAAACAAGCCGTCACATTCTACCAACTTCAAAAAGAATTCTCATAAGAAGGGGAAGGGACACAAACCTCAATTTTGGTAGCAACGCACAAAATTATATGGCTGCATCTACCTGCTGTCAGCTAACCTCATGGTGCTCTAGGTATTCCTACATTCGTAACTAGGTACAATGAACACCGCAAGATAAAATAAGCTTATTCATACATTGACTTGCTTATTGCAGTGCGGAACAATCCTGTCATGTGTGGAGGAGGAAACAAGCAGTGCAGCCGCAACATCAACGCAAGACAAAAGAGTCCCAAGTCATATATGGTCTGGCTGGCGAGTAGGAGTCATGCAAACAGCAATGCATCATTTTAGTGGAACTGCACAAAAAAGATATCGGGTTGTGTCACAAATTTTCTACAGCCACACAGAAGGAATTGCACTAATCGATTGGATAGAAATTCTTCCATGGCATGCGATGAGACTCGAAGGTGGAAATCAACTAACGACTTATGAAATTATATATAATCTTCCTCAGGCAGGTCAGTTTCCCCTTCGTCCAGATGATCGTGTTTTGTCATGCCGAGCTATTGATATGTGCTACTGTTTTGCAACACCTTTTAAGTATAGCTATTTTTTCCTATGTTTTCAGATTCGGGACAATAAAGATGATTTCAAGGGAACTGCACAATATGGTCTGATGTTGAGTCATCTCTACTGCCTCCTATGTTTGCTGCAAATGTGTCATCATCAATTGCATGATGAGGCAGGCAGCTAGTTGTGGAGTTGCCAACAAGCTCAAAGTGCTCGCAACATTGAGAAGAAACAAGAATGCCCAGGAAATTAATGCGTGCGCAGGGAGGCCCTTTGCTTAGACAAGCATCGATCATTTTTATCTATTTCTACACCTTCTCACAGCTTTGTATTGGTTATAGTATGGTGAATAATTGAGATGCATAAAAATGATGAACTTTTGTGCTTGTGAATGTTAGCATGCATATCGTATCTTCTGAAGCTTAGTTTAATGTGAATGTTGACTAGCATGTGAACCTTTACAATCTAGCAAGTATATTGTAGGCTTGTTATTTGACACCTCATTTTGCCGCACTATGACCAGTGTTAGTGTCTGCATCCAGTACCACATCCTCTAATTTGGTGGTTGCCAAGCCAGCCAGAGAAGGAGCTATAACCTTTTTCCAACTTGAAAAAGGTTACCGATGAGTAGCCATAAGCTGGAGGTGTCTCTTTTTTTCTTTCAAATGGGCAATAAGATGGAGACCTGGAGAGTGTCTCTAATGGGCTACCTCTAGTACAAGTCCGTCTGATAACCCACAAGTGTAGGGGATCGCAACAGTTTTCGATAAGTAAGAGTGTCGAACCCTACGAGGAGCTAAAGGTAGAACAAATATTCCATCAAGTTCTATCGACCACCGATACAACTCTATGCATGCTTGACGTTTGCTTTACCTAGAACAAGTATGAAACTAGAAGTACTTTGTAGGTGTTGTTGGATAGGTTTGCAAGATAATAAAGTGTACGTAAATAAAAAGTAGGGGCTGTTTAGATAAAGAAACAATAAAGTAAATATAGCGAGTGTGGAAAAGTGGTGGTAGGAGTTGCGAAATTGCCCCTAAGCAATTGACTACTTTACTAGACCGATAGCAAGTATTATGTGGGAGAGGCCACTGCTAGCATGTCATCCCTGACTTGGAATTCTATGCACTTATGATTGGAACTATTAGCAAGCATCGCAACTACTAACATTCATTAAGGTAAAACCCAACCATAGCATTAAGATATATTGGTCCCCCTTCAATCCCGTATGCATCAATTTCTATGCTAGGTTGAAGCTTTTGTCACTCTTGCCCTCCAATACATAGTCCTATCAACATACAACTAACCCTAGGGTGTGATCCACGCGTGCAATCATATGATGGGCACCAAAGGAAAGCAACATAACCACAAGCAAATTAAATCAATCATCGCAATTCATCAACCACCGATAGGACAACGAAAATCTACTCAGACATCATAGGATGGCAACACATCATTGGATAATAATATGAAGCATAAAGCACCATGTTCAAGTAGAGGGTACAGCGGGTTGCGGGAGAGTGGACCGCTGTAGATAGAGGGGGGAAAGGTGATGGAGATGTTGGTGAAGATGGCGGAGGTGTTGGTGTAGATTGCGGTGATGATGATGGCCCCCGGTGGCACTCCGGTGCCATCGGAAGCGAGGGGGAGAGAGCCCCCCTCCTTCTTCTTCTTCCTTGACCTCCTCCCTAGATGGGAGAAGGGTTTCCCCTCGAGTCCATGGCCTCCATGGCAACGGAGGGGCGAGAGCCCCTCCGAGATTGGATCTGTCTCTCTGTCTCTCCCTGTTTCTGCGTTCTCAGATTCTTCCCTTTCACCATTTCTTATATTCCCGGAGATCCGTAACTCCGATTGGGTTGAAATTTTAACACGATCTTTATCCGGATATTAGCTTTCTTGCAGCGAAAGAAGGGAACCAACCGCCTTACGGGTAGCCCACGAGGGTCAGGGGCGCGCCTAGGGGGGCAGGCGCGCCCCCCTGCCTCGTGGCCACCTCGGGCACCGTCTCGCGTGGATTTTTCTTCCCAAAAATCATATATATTCCAAAAAAAATCTCCGTCAGTTTTTATCCCGTTTGGACTCCGTTTGATATGGATATTCTGCGAAACAAAAAACAAGCAACAAATAGGAACTGGCACTGGGCACTGGATCAATATGTTAGTCCCAAAAATAGTATAAAAGTTGCCAAAAGTATATGAAAGTTGTAGAATATTGGCATGGAACACTCAAAAATTATAGATACGACGGAGACGTATCAGCATCCCCAAGCTTAATTCATGCTCGTCCTCGTGTAGGTAAATGATAAAAAAGATAATTTTTGATGTGGAATGCTACCTAGCATAATCTTGATCACATATCTAATCATGGCATGAATATTAAGATACGAGTGATTCAAAGCAATAGTCTATCATTTGACATAAAAAAATACTTAAAGCCCACTAATAAAGCAATCATGTATTTTCAAAATAACAAGGCCAAAGAAAGTTATCCCGACAAAATCATATAGTCTGGCTATGCTCCATCTTCACCACCCAAAATACTCACATCATGCACAACCCCGATGACAAGCCAAGCAATTGTTTCATACTTTTGACGTTCTCAAACCTTTTCAACTTTCACGCAATACATGAGCATCAGCCATGGACATAGCACTATAGGTGGAATAGAATGGTGGTTGTGGAGAAGACAAAAAGGAGAAGATAGTCTCACATTAACTAGGCATATCAACGGGCTATGGAGATGCCCATCAATAGATATCAATGTGAGTGAGTAGGGATTGCCATGCAACGGATGCACTAGAGCTATCATTATATGAAAGCTCTAACTGAAACTAAGTGGGTGTGCATCCAACTTGCTTGCTCATGAAGACCTAGGGCATTTGAGGAAGCCCATCGTTGGAATATACAAGCCAAGTTCTATAATGAAAATTCCCACTAGTATATGAATGTGATAACTCAAGAGACTCTCTATATGAAGAACATGGTGCTACTCTGAAGCACAAGTGTGGTAAAAGGATAGTAACATTACCCCTTCTCTCTTTTTCTCTCTTTTTCTCTCTTTTTTTCTTTTTTTTCTTTTTTTCCTTTTTTTGTAGGCTTCTTTGGCCTCTCTCTCTCTTTTTTGTGGGGCTTCTTTGGCCACTTTTATTTTGATAGCCTCAAATGGGACAATGTTCTAATAATGATGATCATCACACTTTTATTTACTTACAACTCAATATTACAACTCGATATCTAGAACAAGGATATGACTCTATATGAATGCTTCCGGTGGTGTACCGGGATGTGCAATGATCTAGCGTAGCAATGACATCAAAAAACGGAGAAGCCATGAAAACATCATGCTAGATATCTTACGATCATGCAAAGCAATATGACAATGAATGCTCAAGTCATGTATATGATGACGATGAAAGTTGCATGGCAATATATCTTGGAATGGCTATGGAAATGCCATGATAGGTAGGTATGGTGGCTGTTTTGAGGAAGATATAAGGTGGGTTTATGGTACCGGCGAAAGTTGCGCGGTACTAGAGAGGCTAGCAATGGTGGAAGGGTGAGAGTGCGTATAATCCATGGACTCAACATTAGTCATAAAGAAATCACATACTTATTGCAAAAATGTATTAGTCATTGAAAGAAAGTACTACGCGCATGATCCTAGGGGGATAGATTGGTAGGAAAAGACCATCGCTCGTCCCCGACCGCCACTCATAAGGAAGACAATCAATAAATACATCATGCTCCAACTTCGTTACATAACGGTCCACCATACGTGCATGCTACGGGAATCACAAACCTCAACACAAGTATTTCTACAATTCACTACCACCCACTAGCATGACTCTAATATCACCATCTTTATATCGCAAAACTATTGCAAGGAATCAAACATATCATATTCAGTGATCTACAAGTTTTATGTAGGATTTATGACTAACCATGTGAATGACCAGTTCTTGTCATCTCTCTAAGTTGATATAAGTGAAGCAAGAGAGTTTAATTCTTTCTAAAAAAGATATGCCCGTTCTCTAACAAATCTAAGTGAAGCAAAAGAGCATTCTACAATTGGCGGTTTTCTTTGTAAAGAGAAACAAGCAATCCAAACTTCAAATGATATAAGTGAAGCACATGAAGCATTCTATAAAGCCATACTCAAAAGATATAAGTGAAGTGCAAAGAGCATTCTATAAATCAACCAAGGACTATCTAATACCAGCATGGTGCATAAAAGAAAAATGAAAACTAAATGCAAAAGACGCTCCAAGATTGCACATATCGTATGAACGAAACGAATCCGAAAACATACCGATACTTGTTGAAGAAAGAGGGGATGCCTTCCGGGGCATCCCAAAGCTTAGACGCTTGAGTCTCCTTGAATATTTACTTGGGGTGCCTCGGGTATCCCCAAGCTTGAGCTCTTGCCTCTCTTCCTTCTTCTCACATCGAGACCTTCTCGATCATCGAACACTTCATCCACACAAAACTTCAACAGAAAACTCGGTAAGATCCGTTAGTATAATAAAGCAAATCACCACTCTAAGTACTGTTGCAAACCAATTCATATTTTGTTTTTGCATTGTGTCTACTGTAATATAACTTTTTCATGGCTTAATCCACAAATATAATTCGATAGTTTCATCAAAACAAGCAAACTATGCATCAAAAACAGAATCTGTCTAAAACAGAACAGTCTGTAATAATCTGAACATTCACCATACTTTTGATACATGAAAAATTCTACCAAAATTAGGAAAAATAAACAATTTGTATGGGAAGACAGTGAAAAAATAATCAGAACCATTTTACGTTCCAGCTAGAAATGTAAAATCGTGCACTACAGCCAAAGTTTCTGTCCTGCACCGTACAAACCATCAAGCAAATGTAAACATCCTAAAGGCAAACCTTGGCACATTATTTTTATAATACAATGGAACTGTACAAGGTGATAATTATTTTTATTGAAAATCTTCTGTAATCAAGATTCACAAAGTTTCCATGAGCATGAACAAAGTTCAAGGCTAGCTCCCACTTCAAGAATGCTTGTCTTTCTCACTTTCACTTTCCTTTTTGAAAAAGTTTTGGGTTCCCCTCTTTATTTTTGTTGTTTTTAAACTATATGAAAGCACTCAACACAAATAAATGACTCTCTAAAACTTCCGGGTTGTCTCCCTGGCAGCGCTTTCTTTAAAGCCATTAAGTTAGGCATATAGTGCTCAAGTAGTGAATCCACCCGGATCCCAAGGTATATCAAAGCCAATTTTAATTAACAATGATTTGTAATTTAGTAGTGAGCACAAAGTAACATATAGCATGTAACAACGAAGTCTAACTCTCTTCCTATGCATCGGCATGTCATAAAAGAACAATTCATGCACACAAAGTAAAGGCCAATGCATAGTATAAACAGATTCTTGCAATTTTATCGTATTGGAAACATAGAGAGGTGGAGATATAGTTCCTCTCTCATAATAATTGCAAGTAGGAGCAGCAAGCACATGCATATTATTTTCATCAAAATCATCATGTGCAACGGTAAGAGGCAACCCATCAATATATTCCTTAATAAGAGCAAACTTCTCCGATATAGTGTAGTTTGGAGAATTCAAAAAGATAATAGGACTATCATGCATGGGTGCAATAGAAACAATTTCATGTTTAACATAAGGAACTATAGCAAGTTCATCTCCATAAGCATAATTCATATTGGCATCTTGGCCACAAGCATCATCGAAAAGGTATATTTCAAGAGAATCAACAGGATCATAACAATCATCATAGCAATCATCCTTCGGTAAGCACGAAGGGAAATAAACAATGTATGAGTTGAAGAGTTACTCTCATTAGAAGGTGAGCACGGGTAGCTAATCCGCTCTTCCTCCTTTTTGTTCTTCGCTCTCCTCATCTTCTTTTTCATCCAATGAGCTCACAGTTTCATCAATTTCTTCTTCCATAGACTCCTGCAAAATATTAGTCTCTTCTTGGACAGTGGAGTAGTCCTCAATATATGGTTCAACATAGGCATTAGAAGCATAATTATCATAGCAATATTTAAGTATGGCAAAATTTTCAGATTTGTAAAGAGTAGCATCATACTTTTCAATCAAAGAAGCAATTTCGTAAGCACCCTTAAAAGCAACAAATTCTTCAATTTGTTGAACATCCTAGTAATTATAAACACCCATAGCATACGAAAATACGATTCCATTATCACTAAACTCACATTGATAGGGAAGGTGTTTCTTAGGGTTTTCAAAACAACAAGTAAAATCATATATTTCACATAAATTCCAAGCATAGCATTGGAAACGATGAATTTGATCCAGTAAAATTTTCCCTTTTTCAGATATTCGGTGTCGCACATAACAAGCATGCTCATCTAAAGATTTGCCCTCAACTAAGCTAGTTGGGGTTTCAGCACGAGCACAAAGGGATCGAAGATGATCCAAGTAATAAGCTTCAGAAGTGTGATAGATTTTGAGTGGTTCTTCAACCATTGGTTTAGTAGGTACAACTAATTTTTTTGGTATTTTGCGTTTCCTACCCATAACTAAAGATAGAAAACAACTAAGAACAGCAAATAAAAATTACTTAGTGATAAAGCAAACAAGCACACAAGAGAATATTCACCCCACTCTATAACTCCCCGGCAACGGCGCCTGAAAAAGGTCTTGATAACCCACAAGTGTAGGAGATCGCAACAGTTTTCGATAAGAAAGAGTGTTCAACCCAACGAGGAGCTAAAGGTAGAACAAATATTCCCTCAAGTTCTATCGACCACCGATACAACTCTACGCACGCTTGACATTTGCTTTACCTAGAACAAGTATGAAACTAGAAGTACTTTGTAGGTGTTGTTGGATAGGTTTGCAAGATAATAAAGAGTACGTAAATAAAAAGTAGGGGCTGTTTAGATAAAGAAACAATAAAGTAAACATAGCGAGTGTGGAAAAGTGGTGGTAGGAGTTGCGAAATTGCCCCTAAGCAATTGACTACTTTACTAGACTGATAGCAAGTATTATGTGGGAGAGGCCACTGCTAGCATGTCATCCCTGACTTGGAATTCTATGCACTTATGATTGGAACTATTAGCAAGCATCCGCAACTACTAACATTCATTAAGGTAAAACCCAACCATAGCATTAAGATATATTGGTCCCCCTTCAATCCCGTATGCATCAATTTCTATGCTAGGTTGAAGCTTCTGTCACTCCTGCCCTCCAATACATAGTCCTATCAACATACAACTAACCCTAGGGTGTGATCCACGCGCGCAATCATATGATGGGCACCAAAGGACAGCAACATAACCACAAGCAGATTAAATCAATCATAGCAATTCATCAACCACCGATAGGACAACGAAAATCTACTCAGACATCATAGGATGGCAACACATCATTGGATAATAATATGAAGCATAAAGCACCATGTTCAAGTAGAGGGTACAGCGGGTTGCGGGAGAGTGGACCGCTGTAGATAGAGGGGGGAAAGTTGATGGAGATGTTGGTGAAGATGGCGGAGGTGTTGGTGTAGATCGCGGTGATGATGATGGCCCCCGGTGGCACTCCGGTGCCACTAGAAGCGAGGGGGAGAGCCCCCCTCCTTCTTCTTCTTCCTTGACCTCCTCCCTAGATGGGAGAATGGTTCCCCTCTGGTCCATGGCCTCCATGGCACGGGAGGGGCGAGAGCCCCTCCGAGATTGGATTTGTCTCTCTGTCTCTCCCTGTTTCTGCGTTCTCAGATTCTTCCCTTTCACTGTTTCTTATATTCCCGGAGATCCGTAACTCTGGTTGGGCTTAAATTTTAACACGATCTCTATCCGGATATTAGCTTTCTTGCCGCAAAAGAAGGGCACCAACCGCCTTACGGGTGGCCAATGAGGGTCAGGGGCGCGCCCAGGGGGGCAGGCGCGCCCCCTGCCTTGTGGCCACCTCAGGCACCGTCTCGCGTTGATTTTTCTTCCCAAAAATCATATATATTCCAAAAAAATCTCCGTCAGTTTTTATCCCGTTTGGACTCCGTTTGATATGGATATTCTGTGAAACAAAAAACATGCAACAAACAGGAACTGGCACTGGGCACTCGATCAATATGTTAGTCCCAAAAATAGTATAAAAAGTTGCCAAAAGCATATGAAAGTTGTAGAATATTGGCATGGAACAATCAAAAATTATAGATACGACGGAGACGTGTCACCGTCCAGTATGAAACACGGGCGGCCGACTAGGTCGATACAAAAGCCTATCCATCTTAAAGCCCATTTGTGTTTTTTTGTGAGGAAAAGCCCATATTTCTTGAAGAGGGCGGTCCCAGAAAAACCATCCTTCCTCCTCGCCTCCACTTACTGCAGCTCGCTGGACCCTCCTGCTTCCGTCTCCCCCAAATCCCCCCCCCCCCCTCCCCCTCTTCCTCCCTTCGTACAGAAAACCCCCACTCACCTTCTTCCTCACTCGTACAGAAAATGCATGCTCCTCTTCTTCCTCGCTCCTACAGAAAACCCCAGCCATCCTTCTTCCCCACTTGCACTGCCACTAGGCTCGTCTCTCGCTACTCTGCTCAAACCCATTAGCTCGTCGCGATGCCTGCAAGGAAAATGGAGTCAGCTGGCCCCAGCTCCAAGAAGATGAGGCTCCCGCCAGCGACGACGTCGGTTGTAGATCCCGCACCCGGCAACGCGGGGAGAAGCGTCGTGCCCCCCCCCCTCCTAGATCTGAGGAAGCCATAGAATCTCCACAGGACGCGTCAATGATCTCCCGAACGACATCCTTGGGGAGATCATCTCCCTTCTGCCCACCAAGGATGGCTACCGCACACAAGTCCTCGCATCTTGGTGGCGCACTCTCTAGCCCATCACGGCTCTTAATCTTGACTATCGTTAGATATCTGTACTTCCTGAATTTGGACTCCTCAGATCGATCATCTCCTCTCACCAGGGCCCCGTTCAACGCCTCTGCATCCCGACACGCTATCTGTTGTCCATACCCTGCACGATGGACGCCTGGCAGACATCCACTGAATTCGAAAAACTCCAACAGCTTGAGTTCTACCATTACTACGAAAAATATATGCCGTGATCCCAACTCCATGTATTTGTGCCCACACCACCATTGTCCATCTCGTGGTTTTCCTCCTCTCTCCCCGCCCTCAGCATAGCCCATTGTCATCTACCAGAAAATCGAGTACTAATGATTTGACTCCCACTACTAAAAAGACTTTCGCTTGTGGTGGTTGATCTGTCTGAGGCCTCACTACACAGCATCATGCAATCTGGTTGCCCTGCCCTGGAGCGCTTGCTGCTTGTTTTTGGATTAGAAATGTATGTCCATTATCTCCAAATAAAGTCGTCTCACCTTAAAAGCATTGGAATTTATTTTGAAGGACAACAGCTCATCATCGAAGATGCCCCTTCACTTCAAAGGTTGCTCCTTGATTACTGTTATAAACCTTCGCAAATAAATGTCGTCTTTGCGCCTAAACTTGAGGCCTTGGCTATAATTCGTGATCCGTTTGAACATCACGACATGGTGTTTGGCTTCACACTTATTCAGGTATTGTATATTATCATCTACACTTTTGTAATCACAAGTTGCATTTTTCATTTGTGCACATAAGTTTTATATCATCTTGGAGTACACTTTGGATAATAATATTATGTTATATGCTCAATGAAGAGTTCGTCCATCGATAGCCTATCAATGGTGTTGGACTCTATCAAGATCTTATATATCAGAATGTTTATTGATCTGAACATAATTATTGGCTTGCCGTGATGCTTTCCATGTCTGGAGAATTTGTATATAGAGGTGACTATTTCAGGCACATTGAAAGCCCATATATAATGTACTAGAATTACCGTTCGTCTGTCACTCTATCGACATGCTCTTTTTTAGACCTTAACTGTTTTCAGTCTTCATGTCTACGTAGGCAGTAACACATGGAGAAAAACATATGACCAATCGGTGGTGTAATAAGCACCGGGATTTTCTCCGTTCTCATGACATTCTTTTGAGGACAATAACGATGAAAAGTTATGCATCCAATTAGGCAAACAGAAACTTCATCACATTCTTCCTGTTGAATGCGAGGTTACTATTGTCCATGAGGCTTAAGTTTTTCAACAAGAAATTTCTCACGGATGGATATGTTGAACAACAAAAAAGAAGTTTCAGGTCGACAAATGGGCTTCTGAACATGCTCAGCTTCTGTTTACAACAACTTGTCATCATATGCCAATAAACTTTTTGGCACAGGATGTAGATTTTAGGGATTACGCCGACCCATTTGTTTGTGACTGCCAAAAACAGTGGTTGGGTTAGATGTTACTGCCATGCATGTTCAGTCTGGGTTTTGTCTAAACCTGATGAACAATTAATCCTTCGGCTTTTGTACCGTTTGTAGGCTTGAGTTAGATGTTGTTGCCATTTTCGACTCGGCTATGACTGTCATATTTTGTTTGAAACAACGCAAATGGCTTGCCATTTCCTTTATTAAAGAGATAAATATTGTAACAAATCTCAACTAAGGGAAATAGCACCACTCTCGTCGGCTGCTTGAGCTCATTGTGCATTACAGAACCCAAGTGATTAGCCCCCACCAGCACCCACAAACTTAGTTTGAACTAGCACACCAAATGGGTTGCAAATTTTCATAAGAAAGGCTGCATAGCCATGACATATTTGGATTCTGACATTTGGGACCCACGAGGAAAAAGCCTATCCAAGGTGGTGTCGCCTTACTAGTGAACAAACGATTCCGCCTACCAGCCGTTGGATTGACATCCAACATCTGTCGTGTATCTTCTATCTCTTGTCTTCTTCCTCCAGCCGCCCAAACCAAACCACCCCATCGGTTCTACCTGCTCCTGCCTCCCACGGCTGGTTGCGCCTCTGCCGCCCTACCGTACCCTCAAACATTGGCCAGGCCATCCCTTTATCCCTCCACACGTCCTATTATTCTCCGGCGACGTCAACCCCAACACGCACCCGCACCCGAACCAGTCAACCCTCGTACTCCCCTCCGCCTACGACTAGATTGCCGCATCTTCCATGATTTAAAACCCAGTTCTACTTTTTTAAAAGAAATACCCAACAGAGGCCTACTTGCTTTCTTGGCCCTGCTGGGCTGCAAATCTTTCAAGACGAGAGCGATGTATTCGCTTGCCCACAAAATGAAGTAGTAAGAAATGGGATGTAAATTTTAAAAACACAACAAACTAGCAATTAGTTTCAAATATATTTTTTAAGATTTTGGAATTTTTGAATTTAATTGTTTTTTTGCGGGGAAAATTATGTTGGATTTTAAATTGATATAAATTTATTATTTTTAAATTAGTTCGAACGTGATTCGAAATTTCGGGATTAAAAACAGTTCGGGCCGCACCGAAATATGAAAATTTTGTTGAATTTGTAACCATGGCCAAAATATGGGTTGTAATGGTAACAAAAAGAATATGGGCTTCAAAAAATCCTTATGAATTAGCCAATGGGTTGTACATTGATACGTCTCCAACGTATCTATAATTTTTTATTGTTCCATGCTATTATATTATCATTCTTGGATGTTTTATAATCATTTTATAGTCATTTTATATCGTTTTCTGGTACTAACCTATTGACATAGTGCCAAGTGCTAGTTGCTGTTTTTTTGCATGTTTTTACATCGCAGGAAATAAATACCAAACGGAGTCCAAACGCAGAGAAACTTTTTGTGGATTTTTTGGACCAGGAGACATCCAATGGGCCGGACAAGTGCCTGGGGGGTACTCCGAGGGGAGCACAACCCACTAGGGCGCGCCCTGGTGGGTTGTGCCCACCTCGGGTGCCCCCCGGACCGCCTCTTTACTCTATAAATACGCCAATATTCCAGAAACCCTAGGGGATTCGACGAAAATCAATTCCAGCCGCCGCAAGTTCCGGAAACACCAGATCCAATCTAGACACCATCACGGAGGGGTGCATCATGTCCATTGGTGCCTCTCTGATGATGCGTGAGTAGTTCTGTGTAGACCTTCGGGTCCGTAGTTAGTAGCTAGATGACCTCCTTTCTCTCGTTTGATTATCAATACAATGGTCTCTTGGATATCCATAAGATGTAACACTTTTTGCGGTGTGTTTGTTGGAATCCGATGAACCTTGAGTTTATGATCACATCTATCTCTTTTATCCATGAAAGTTATTTGAGTCTTTTGATCTCTTATATGCATGATTGCTTATAGCCTCGTATTTCTTCTCCGATATTTAGGTTTTGTTTGGCCAACTTGGTCTATTTATCTTGCAATGGGAAGAGGTGCTTTGTGATGGGTTCGATCTTACGGTGCTCGATCCTAGTGACAGAAGGGGAACCGACATGTATGTATTGTTGCTATTAAGGATAACAAGATGGGGTCTATTTCTACATAAATAGATCTTGTCTACATCATGCCATTGTTCTTATTTCACTACTCCGTTTCCCCATGAACTTAATACACTAGATGCATGCTGGATAGCGGTCGATGTGTGGAGTAATAGTAGTAGATGCAGGCAGGAGTCGGTCTACTAATCTTGGACGTGATGCCTATATAATGATCATTGCATAGATATTGTCATGATTATTTGAAGTTCTATCAATTGCCCAACAGTAATTTGTTCACCCACTGTTTGCTATTTTTCTTGAGAGAAGCCACTAGTGAAAACTACGGCCCCCGGGTCTCGTCCTTAATATATTTGCCTTTGCGATCTATTTTCCTTTGCTTTTATTTTCAGATCTATTAAACCAAAAATACAAAAATACCTTGCTGCAATTTATTTTATCTCGCATTCCCGTGCGATCTATCTATCAAATTATTACAACTCTCTCACGCCCGTTTGCCAATTTCTGGCGTCGTTACCCAAAAGGGATTGACAACCCCTTTAACACATCGGGTTGCGAGTATTTGTTATTTGTGTGCAGGTGTTGTTTACGTAGTGTTGCTTGGTTCTCCTACTGGTTCGTTAACCTTGATCTCATCACTGAGAGAAATACCTACCGTCGTTGTGCTACATCATCCCTTCCTCTTTGGGGAAATACCAACGTAGTCCTAGCAGACATCATAAATTTATTAGCAATAATGGCAGATGGATTGTATGATGTTTTCCACATATTTGAGGCTGACTTGTGGGCCTACTAGGTTGACGCGTACGCTTTCCTATAAAAAAAGGTTGACGCGCAGGCAAGTCTTTGTCAACTTAATCAACACACGAGAGCAGTTACTGTTGGATATCCATGCAACAATCGTCATGCGTCTTCAATCTCTGCTCTTCCTACTCCAGCCTCTCAAACCAGCGCCGGCAGGACTGCCTGCTCCCTCCTCCCGTGGCCGCTGTGCTGCCACGCTGGCCTCACCGCCCCACCCTACTCCCATCGCTAGCCTGACCATCCCTCTACTCACCCACACCTGTTGTTATTCTCCGGTGATGGCAGACAAACCAGTAAACCCTCATACTCCCCTTCGTGTGGGAAACAACTGTCGAGTCTTCCCTGGCTCAGTGTTGTTCCTTTCCTAGCCACATCGTCGTTCACCACCCTGGTGCTCTCAGTGCGGCGTGGTCAACGTGGTCAATGAACGACATCCATCGGAAGAGGACTGTACATGCAGAGGCTGACAACTGGGTCCATGGACGCATGCAAGGAAGTGCCTCCTTTTTATGTGCAAAATAATGATTCCTTCACCTGACAGCGGGGACCCACCGGAAGAGCCTCTGCATTTCGCGAAAAAATGCTCCTCCCGCTGAAAGCTCGGACCCACCAGCTATATCTTCGCACGCAAGGAAGTGCCTCCTTATTACGCATATGAATACTCCCCCTGCTAGCTGGGACCCACTTGAGGCTGACTTGTGGGTCTACTAAGTTGACGCGGACGGAGGGCTTTGTTAACTTAGTCAATATGAACGATTCTAGCTCTAGTGACCGTATGATGTCCATCCAATGGCCATAGTGCTTCTTCAACCTCTGGTCTTCTTTGCTCTAGCCGCCCAAAGCAGTGTCGGTTGTGCCGCCTGCTCCAGCCTCCCATGGCCGGCTGCTGCTGCACGAGCCTCACTGCCCCACCCTACTCCCATCGCTGGCTTGGCCATCCCTGTACTCACACATGTTACTCTCCGGCGACGGCAGCCTCACACTGCAGCCCAACCAGTAAACCTCCATACTCCCCTCCGCATGGGAAACAATGATACGTCTCCAACGTATCTACTTTTTCTCATGCTTTTCCTCTTGTTTTGGACTCTAATTTGCATGATTTGAATGAAACTAACCCCGGACTGACGCTGTTTTTAGCAGAACTACCATGGTGTTGTTTTTGTGCAGAAATAAAAGTTCCCGGAATGGAACGAAACTTTTTGAGGATTTTTTGTACCAATAATAAGAATTTCTGGAACCAAGACCCACTAGAGAGGAACCCCTGGGTGGGCACAACCCACTAGGGCACGCCGCCCTCTCGTGGCGCGCCCAGTTGGGTTGTACCCACCTGGTGGCCCCGCTGATGACCCCCCTGATACTATAAATTCACATTATTCCAAAAAAATTCAAGGAGAAAGAATTATCGCGATCCATGAGACGGAGCCGCCGCCAAGCCCTGTTCTTCCTTGGGAGGGCAGATCTGGAGTCCGTTTGGGGCTCCGGAGAGGGGGGGTCTTCGATCTTCGTCATCACCAACCTATCTCCATCGCCAATTCCATGATGCTCCCCACCGGGAGTGAGTAATTCCTTCGTAGGCTCACCGGTCGGTGAAGAGTTGGATGAGATTCACCATGTAATTGAGTTAGTTTTGTTAGGGCCCGATCCCAAGTATCCACTATGTTCTTAGATTGATGTTGCTATGACTTTGCCATGCTTAATGCTTGTCACTTTGGGCCCGGGTGCCATGATTTCAAATCTGAACCGTTTATGAATTCATCATTATATCCATGTTTTAGATCCTTATAGTCACCTACTATGGTTATGATCCGGCAACCCCGGAGTGACAACAACAGGGCCCACTCCCGGTGATGACCGTAGTTTGAGGAGTTCATGTATTCACTATGTGTTAATGATTTGTTCCGGTTCTCTATTAAATGGAGGCCTTAATATCCCTTAGTTTCCAATATGGACCCCACTTCCACGGGAGGGTAGGACAAAAGATGTCATGCAAGTTCTTTTAACAAAGCATGTATGACTATTTACGGAATACATGCCTACATTATATCGATGAACTTGAGCTAGTGTCGTATCGCCCTAGGTTATAACTGTCTCATGATGAATATCATCCAACAAGTCACCGATCCAATGCCTACGAATTTATCCTTGTTGATCTTGTTGCGTTACTATTGCTATCATCACTGTTATACTTGCTAAAAATTACTGCTATCACTGTTACTATTACCGTTGCTGTTGTCACTACTATCAAAACTATCATATTACTGTGCTACTGATCATATAGCTGCAGATAATTAATCTCCGGGTGTGGTTGAATTGACAACTCAGCTGCTAATACCTTCGAATATTCTTTGGCTCCCCTTGTGTCGAATATATAAATTTGGGTTGAATACTCTACCCTCGAAAACTGTTGCGATCGCCTACACTTGTGGGTTATCAGGACCTTTTTCTGGCGCCGTTGCCGGGGAGCATAGCTATATTTGTTGAGTCACTTGGGATTATTATCATATTATCACTATGAAGAATCTGAGGGATCCAAAGACTAAGATATTTCCCTCAAGGACGAGGGGAGGTAAGGAACTGTCATCCAGTTCTGCTTTAGATTCACCTTCTATTATGAGTAAACTTGCAACACCACCACATGCTATCAATTCTGATATGTTGCAAGTTTTTGATGATGCTACTTCTACTATGAATGATGCTTATAATGATGCTAGTACCTTGCTTGATAATGATGATGTGCCACTTGGTGAATTTCTTGATAAACAAATTGCTAGAGTTATACAACATGATGTTGTTGAATCTGATGATGAGCTTGAAACTAAAACTCCTGAAACACCTGCTAGAACTAGCCTTCCTAGATATGAATTGCCTAAGGTACCGGAAGGTTATGTTATGAGTGAATAAGCAACTAGAGATGTTCTTGCTTGTAATGATAGAGATGATCTAGAGAAATTACTACAAAGGTATAAAGAAAAATCTCTGAATGCTAGAATGAAATGTGATCCTAAGTTTGCTACTTCACCTATCTGTATTGCTGATAAGGATTATGAATTCTCTGTCGACCCAGAGTTAATTATGTTGGTTGAATCTGATCCTTTCCATGGTTATGAAACTGAAACTGTTGTGGCACATCTTACTAAGTTGAATGATATAGCCACCCTTTATACTCATGATGAGAAAACTCGTTATTACTTTGTTCTCAAATTACTTCCTTTCTCATTAAAGGGTGATGCTAAAGCTTAGTACAATACTCTTGCTCCTAGTTGTGTGTGTAGTCCCCAAGATATGGTTTATTACTTCTCTGAAAAATATTTTCCTGCTCATGTGAAACAAGCTGCCTTACAGGAAATATTTAACTTTGTGCAAACTAATGAAGAGAGTCTCCCAAAAGCTTGGGGAAAGCTTTGCCAGTTGCTTAATGCTTTGCCTGATCATCCTCTTAAGAAAAATGAAATACTTGATATCTTCTATAATGCACTAACTGATGCTTCTAGGAACTTCCTAGATAGTTGTGCTGGTTGTGTTTTCAGGGAAAAAACTATTGCTCAAGCTGAAGAATTATTGAATAACATATTGAAAAATTATGATGATTTGACTATTCCTGAACCACCGCCTAAACCCACTCCAAAGAAGAGGGGTATATTATATCTCAATCCTGAAGATATGCAAGAGGCAAAGAAATCTATGAAGGAAAAAGGTATTAAAGCTGAGGATGTTAAAAATTTAGCTCCTATTGAAGAAATACATGGGCTTAATACACCACCAATGCCTAAGGTGGTAGAGGTAAATTCTCTTATGAAGTTTAATGAAAATGATAATCCTCACAATATGCATCCTAGTCAATGCCTTTATGAGTTTGAATACTACATTAGAAAACAAGATCACTTCAATGCAAATGTTATGAAACAATTGAAATACAATTCTGATATGATTGCCTTGAGTGACTTGTTATTTAGAATATCAAATGATGTTAGAGGTGTTGGAAAGCATGCTTCTATGGTTCAAACTCAATTAGAACAAGTTGCTAAATCACAAAGAGAATTACTTGATGAAATGAATCATAATATGCATGACTTTGCTGTTAGAGTTGCAACTAGAGGAGGTAAAATGACTCAGGAACCACTTTATCCTCAGGGACACCCTAAAAGAATTGAACAAGATTCACAAAGAGCTAACACTAGTGCACCTAGTTCTTTTAGAAAGAAAAAGAAAAATAAGAATGATAGGACTTTGCACACTTCTAGTGAACCTAGAATAGAAAAACCTCCTGATAATGATAATGAAGTTTCTATCTCTGATTCTGAAACTCAATCTGGTAATGAACACTCACCTAATGATAATGAAAAAGATAATGATGAGATGCATGGAGACTCTCAACCAACAAATGATAAAGAACCAGGTAATGATATTGAGATAGAACCACCTGTTGATCTTGATAACCCACAATCTAAAAATAAAAGATATGATAAAAAAGACTTTGTTGCTAGAAAACACGGTAAAGAAAGAGAACCATGGGTTCAAAAACCTAAGCCTTTTCCACCCAAGTCAACTAAAAAGAATGATGATGAAGAATTTGAACGCTTTGCTGAAATGCTGAGGCCAGTCTTTTTGCGTAACCGCTTGACTGATATCCTGAAAATGCCTCCTTATGCAAAGTATATCAAAGACATCATCACAAAAAAGAGAAAAATACTGGAAGCTGAAATCTCCACTATGCTTGCTAATTATACTTTTAAAGATGGAGTACCTAAAAACTTGGAGATCCGGGAGTACCAACTATGCCTTGCTCTATCAAAAAGAATTATGTGAAAACGGCTTTGTGTGATTTAGGAGCTGGTGTAAGTGTTATGCCTTTATCTTTATATAAAAGACTTGACTTGAATAAACTCACACCTACTGAAATATCTTTGCAAATGGCTGACAAATCAACTGCCATACCTATCGGTATCTGTGAGGATGTGCCCGTTGTTGTTGCTAATGTTACTATTTTGACTGACTTTGTTATACTTGAGATGCCTGGGGACAACAACATGTCTATTATCCTTGGTAGACCCTTCTTGAATACTGCAGGGGCTGCTATTGATTGCAATAAAAGCAAGGTCACTTTTCATATCAATGGTAATGAGCATACGATGCACTTTCCGAAAAAAATAATTTCAAGTGAATGGTATTAATGTTATTGAAAAATCTCCGACAATCACTATTGGAAGTTTTCAAATACCTCTACCTACTGTCAAAAAGAAATATGAAATGCTTATTGTTGGGGAAATGCATATCCCCATTGAGGTAACTTAGTGATTTACGAAAGTTCTTCGGTTTCATGCTAACCGAAAGTGGTTGTTAATAAGACTTGACCAACATTATTAATGAATCATTTTTGAACGGTATGAAGTTGATGAATTCAGTAAGCACTACTTTATGGCTCTACTTTTTATTCTCTGTTTTTATTAGTTAAATAAAATAAAATGCCATGTTTTGTGTGTTTTATGAATTTCTCATGCAATAAAAAATGACCCAAAACTAAAAGTTCTCAGAATGCCCTGAAAATTTTATATGATTGTTTCCTGAATATTTAAGAATTTTTGGTGCAAAATTAATCAGAGGGAGGTGCACCAGGTGGGCAGAACCCACCTGGGCACGCCCTGGGGGTTGTGGTCCCCACGTGGGCCCCCTCACTTATTCTTCGTCCACATTGTCACGTACCTCTAGAAAAAATCACTCTTTGCTCATTTTGCTGCCATTTCCGATCTCTTTGCTCAAAGCTACATTTTCAAAACTATTTTGGGAGATTGTTGCTTGGTATGTGACTCCACCATTTGTCCAATTAGTTTTTGTTTTAGTGGTTTATACTTTGAATAATTAGCTACTCTGGGTGCTGTTGTAGATGTGCTTGCATGTTGAATTCTTAGTGTTCTAAGTTATTTGAATGGTTGTTAGGGCCTCTATGCATCCCTATGAGTAGTTCTTACAGAGTTTTGTTGAAAAAAATTTGTCACTCCAAATTTTTTTATTTTCAGGAAATTGTATGCGAACATGATGAACCTATGTGGAAGGAGTTCTTCGAGGAGACGATCCTTGGGGGCATCCTCTAGTGACAGTTCTGCCCGCCGGTCTTACGCTGAACCAAGTGAAAGTTCCACATGAGATGTAGTCACCAAAACATGCTTATGGCATTGCGATGAATATATGATGCAGGTGGGCATCAAGGAGGAATTTGAGCAATATGTTCATAATGTCGGTCTCGGTCCTTACCTCTCAGATAAGTGTGAATAGCGCCATCTTCTCAGTGAATCATTTGTCAAAGGATTTAAATACTGTCCACTTGAGTCTAGGGTGTCATTTATGCATTATGATGAACCATTTACTATTCCACTAGAAAATTTTGCTTACCATTGCAAACTTCCATTCTAGGGTTCGCTTGATGAGCCAACAAAGGCTGAGTATGAGACTTTCTTAACTAGCCTTTGCTACGGTGTAAATAGGCGAGTAAGGCAAGGAAGAATAAAGAACATACTTTTTCCCGCAATTCAGTACCTTGCATTATTTAACGGGAAATGCATAGTAGGCAAGCAAGACTGTAGCATACTTTGTTCGCCAGACTTGAGCCTCATTCACACCGCTCTCACTGGTGAAAGGAATTATAACCTTGGAGCAATTGTTGCACGTAGACTTCAGCATAACGCTAAAAGTGGCTGGTTCTATGGTGGAATTTATGCCACACGTTTAGCACAAGGATTGGGTGTTTCACCTTTGCCCTTTGACCCTATCCTACCCACTAGATATTTAGATTTTGATGTCTTAAAGGAGCATAAGATTCTCAAGGGAAGGGCTGATAACTTCACTTATAATTTGTTGTTTAACCAATCACATGTTGTGGACACATATTTGCATGCGCCAGCTCTCTTTGATTATCACATCAATGAAAGATATTTTGTTCTTGAGAGCGAGGCCCGAGCTCACAGCGCAGCAGTGTTGGCGGCACGGCGTGCTGAGGCCTCTGCCCCGAGCTCATGCATGTTATGTAATCATGTTCTGTCCTCACAAACAAATTCTTCAAGGTAACTAACATACCATGCATTGTTATATACTCGTGTTCTGTGGGAAAAAAATTTGTGAGGACATTATTCTAGCCATTGATTGCTGAAGGGCGAATATAGGTATGTACACATGGTAAGCATTACAGGACTTCACTACTTCCAAATATAGAGTTCTCCATATTCACATTTACTTCCCTAATGTATGGTTAGATGAAACCAACAGTGTGGTGCATGTTTCTACATCATGAAAATGAGGAAACTAACATGGCCATTGATACACACTCATATTTAGTAGTAGTATATAGATTACTGTAAAATAAGGAGAATATCCATATATTCCTAACCTTTTGATTATTCAGGGGTACAAATTGGCTGTAATGACATGGTCACAATCGCATGAATTAACTCATTCCAAATATAACTGATTTATGGAGTCTCTAATACATTGCCATAGTTCTACTCAAATTCTGCTCAAATAGGGATATGCCAATCATCACAAAAAGTTCAAACAGTGTCATGGCGTCATCATTAACATGAGACGCAAACAACTTACACGCGTCGTCACATCAATACGTGGTGCCATCTGCTTTGTCGATCACGTAGATGATGCCATTGTGTTCAATAGCATCACAGAAGTGTGTATCAGCTTTGACGATGATCCACTGCGAGCTGAGTTGTCTCCAGCTAAAGAAGGCACCGGCGTAAAGATAGGCGAGTCCGCGGTGAACAAGGCAATTAGCTTGAAGTCTGCGTAATTTGCATGTCGTGTGGGAACTTGGCAGATTACAATCTTCTGCAAAACAAGGTCCGTCCAACTGACGTGGTAATCTAGATGACTTGGACCGCGATGGTAAAACTCTATATAATCCAACGGAGGAAGGATAATCTCATGGGAGGTCTGGAAGTTCACGAGCACCAGCTTTTTACCGTCTTCCCCTTCTCTGAAGGAAGCCATACAGTGGGAGTTCATGCCGACCCAGTACATACCTGCCAAGAAGTTTCGGGCGATGGTGATCGGATCGAAGTCGAGGGAAATGATGTACGGCGACCCACTACATACCTGCAAAGAAGTTTCGGCTAATGGAGATCGGATTGAAGTCGAGGGGCATCATGTACGCATCTGTATCATGGTGAGCCAATCTCGCAAGACCAGATAGCAGCAAACAGGGTGTCTTGAAAATCTTAGGCCTCGCTTCGATGATGGTCGTTTGCATGTCCCTCGAGCATGCAGCCAGCCGCAGGGCGCTCAACATATCCATACACGAACAACAGAGGTCGAGGATGTCACTAGGGAGGTTGCTCCAATCGCGGCTCATATGGATGCTGCGCGGTTCACGTTCGGCCATGGTGGAGTTTGGAAGGTGGGGGTTTTGGGGGGCTTGATTTACGGGGGAGAAGGCTGTCGGTGCGAGCGAGGCGACGGTACACGGGGGCATAGTGAGGTGGAGACGGAGATGGAGATGGAGATGGAGTGGTGCTATGGGAGGGGAGAGGGAGACGAGGCGAGGCATGCTAATGTGCTGTACAGCGGCGGTGACAGACTGCACAGTGCACAGGGTGAGGCTGACTTTGGTAACCCGAACACGCCGCCTGGACTAGTGTCAGGTGCAGGGTGTTGTCACTTCACTGTGAGGACTGGATGAATAGTATTTTGACCATCAAGTGTACCACAGTTGTACTACTACTAGTAGTAGGAACATGAGTACTCCAGTACTGTATAGCGGAAATAGGTCTCCCGTGCTAGCATGCCTGTTCACTTCATCCTCCAGGTATCATCCATATTGCGAGCAGAACCAAATTCTCGTGCATGCGGAAGCGCGAAGATGGGCCTTTTCTTTTTTGATGAGGATAACCGTGTATTCCTTAACCAGAGAATGTTGTGTCTCCCACGCACGCGCGAATATCCATCTGAACCAGCTACAACACATTTTTTATCTGTTTGCATAGGTCCCACCTATCAGGAAGGATGGGCAGGTGCACGAACGGGTATGACTCCTCGCATAGCCTTTTCGTTTAGTCTACCTAGCCATCTAATCAACTGCTTGCACGCCACTTCGCCCATTTACTTCTCCATCAGGAACCGATTTTCCTCGGCTTCTTCACCTCCCCTTCGTCTTCATTTGCATCCAAACCCCACTGCATTCACATTGTTTAACCTCTTTAAATAATCATCTACTACTTCGGTTAGACTAGCCATCTAATCCTAATTCTCCAAACCATAGCCCTCCGGTCCAGCGGTTCCAAATGGCGAAAGATATAGAGATGCAGGTTTTTAGCGTCCAACATGTCCTCGTCGAAGGCTCGTTGAGCATAGTTGCCACCGTCACCGTCCACCCAAGGGTTGTTCGGAAGTGGATCAACAATGTATCCAACTCCCTCGAAAAGGAAGAGACGAGGGTCCTCGGTCTCGATGCAGAGTACACGGAGCATGCCACTGGGAAGATCCAACGCGCCGCCGTCCTTCAGTTGTGCCTCGAAGATGATGTTTTGGTCTACCACATCATACACGCGCCCTCCATACCAGGTGAGCTTCACGATTTCTTGTCTCAGGAGGACATATACTTTTTTGGGGCGGCCATCGAAGGGGACAAACAGAAGCTGGAGCCGTACAGCCTTGATTTGAAAAGCATTGCTGACCTACAAACCAGAATCAAAATTCATGTAGAAGATTGTGATAAATAGACACCATCCCTATTCGACGTAGAAAATTTTGTGCTCGGTACAAATCTTCAGAAGGGTGACGAGACGGAGGCATTAAGGTCGTCTGGATGGGAGAATTATCCATTGACATACGAGCGGGTAAAATATGCTGCCCTCGATGCCTGTATGAGTCTCGAGATAGCTACAAGGTCCAAAGAGCTTGTTGCGAAGCCGTCTCCCACAGAAAATGAGAAGAAGAAGAAGAAGAAGAAGAAGAAGAAGAAGAAGAAGAAGAAGAAGAAGAAGAAGAAGAAGAAGAAGAAGAAGAAGAAGAAGAAGGAAGAAGAAGAAGAAGAAGAAGAAGAAGAAGAAGAAGAAGAAGAAGAAGAAGAAGAAGAAGAAGAGAGAAGAAGAGAAGAAGAAGAAGAAAGAAGAGAGGAGAGAGGAGGAGGAGGAGGAGGAGAGAAGAAGAAGAAAGAAGAAGAAGAAGAAGAAGAAGAGAAGAAGAAGAAGAAGAAGAAGAAGAAGAAGAAGAAGAAGAAGAAGAAGAAGAAGAAGAAGAAGAAGAAGAAGAAGAAGAAGAAGAAGAAGAAGAGAAGAAGAAGAAGAAGAAGAAGAGAAGAAGAAGAAGAAGAAGAAGAAGAGAAGAAGAAGAAGAAGAAGAAGAAGAAGAGGAGGAGGAGGAGAGAAGAGAGAAGAGAGAAGAAGAAGAAGAAGAAGAAGAAGAAGAAGAAGGAAGAAGAAGAAGAAGAAGAAGAAGAAGAACAAGAAGAAGAAGAAGAAGAAGAAGAAGAAGAAGAAGAAAAAGAAGGAAGAAGATGAAGGTGGCTCCGCCACCAAGAAGGAAGAAGAAGAAGAAGAAGAAGAAGAAGGAGGAGGAGAAGGAGGAGGAGGAAGAAGAAGAAGAAGAAGAAGAAGAAGAAGGAGAAGAAGAAGAAGAAGAAGAAGAAGAAGAAGAAGAAGAAGAAGAAGAAGAAGAAGAAGAAGAAGAAGAAGAAGAAGAAGAAGAAGAGGAGGAGGAGGAGGAGGAGGAGGAGGAGGAGGAGGAGAAGATGAAAAAAGAAGAAGAAGTAGAAGAAGAAGAAGAAGATGATGAAAAGAAGGAAGAAGATGAAGGTGGCTCTGCCACCAAAATACCCGATACCGAACTCTCTGACACAATCGGAGGCTCCGCCACCGAAATAACACAATCAGCCCACGAAATAATGGCCATCATTGCCCCGTGGACAGAACCATTCCTGGCCTACCTAATTAGACAGGAACTTCTGGAGGACCAAAATGAGGCACGATGCATAGTGCGGCGATCCAAAGCCTACAGGGTCCACGAGGGAGAATTGTACAAAAAAAGCGCTACCGGAGTCCTTCAAAGGTGCATCTCCGAAGAGGAAGGGCGGAATCTTTTGGCAGAAATTCACGCCGGACTCGGCGGCCATCACGCCGCAGCCCGGGCTCTTGGAATCAAGGCCTTCCGTACAGGATTTTATTGGCCAACGGCCCGGGCAGATGCACAGGACTTGGTCCAATGTTGCACCGATTGCCATATCTTTGCAAATCAAAGCCACATGCCACCCACCGCCCTCCAAACGATCCCCATTACATGGCCCTTCACGGTCTGGGGGCTTGACATGGTCGGACCCCTTAAAGGGGGGACCCACAAGAAAAAATACTTATTGGTCATGGTGGATAAATTCACCAAATGGATAGAGGCTAAACCGGTAAAAACAGCCGAATCCGGACCGGTGATAGATTTCATATCCGGGGTCGTACACCGTTACGGCGTCCCCCACAGCATCATCACTGATAACGGCACGAACTTCACGGCCGACGAGGTAAAACTCTGGTGCAGCAAAATGGGCATCAAGCTCGATTACGCTTCAGTCTATCACCCACAAACCAACGGTCAAGTCGAACGAGCAAATGGTCTTATAATGAGCGGCATTAAACCCCGATTAGTGCGCTCCTTAACGGAGTCCGATACGCACTGGGTAGAGGAGCTCGACTCCGTACTCTGGGGACTGCGTACCACGCCGAATCATAGTACCGGATATACACCATTTTTATGGTGTACAGCGCAGAGGCAGTCCTGCCCTGTGACTTAATTCATGACTCACCTCGAGTGTGCATGTACGAAGAAAGAGAAGCCGAGCTCGATCGGCAGGACGGTCTGGATACATTGGAGGAAGAGTGCGACGTAGCCAAAGCCCGTTCCGCATTTTACCCGCAACAGGCTCGCAGATACCAAAGCAGAGAAGTACGGGCCAAAACTTATAACATTGGCGAACTAGTTCTACGGCTGTCGGATAAGAAAAAGAACAAGCTCGAGCCCAAATGGGAAGGTCCCTTCATTATCGACCAAGTTCTGACCGGTGGAGAGTACCGACTGCGGGATGCATCGACCAGTCGACTCGAGCCGAACCCATGGAACGCAGCCAGGCTCCGAAGATTCTACGCCTAGCTCCGGACTTTATGTTAGTCCCCTCCCTTCGTCCATTTTCTGCATATGCATCATCCGTCTTGTTTCCCTTTCTTTCTTTTTATTTCCCTAGGACTTCAAGGGTCACCTTGTGCCTCACTCATACATCACAGATGCGCTAGCCGCACTCTTCATACCTGGGGGTTTCTCTCATAGAAGCTTAAATTATTTACCTGGGCCCCACGCCCAACACATGTGTTATACTTCCGCATGTACCTTTTTTCACCATTATATGCATCGATATGACTTAAGTTTTGGCCAAGCTGGGTTGCCTGGCTCTTGTATTTATGCCCTACGTTCCCGTTAATTCGGCTAGGGCATAAGGGGAGCACCTCTGCGATTGTTACCGCCGGGTCAGCCGGACATGTACCTCAGACTGGGTGAAGCCAAAAGCTAGCGTTCTTAAGAGAATATTCGGTCGGTGAACAAAAGATGACTTTTATTTATTATCCATATCTGCCCCCAGACGTTTTCCCTGCGCTTCTTGTCGCAGTCCGAACATGCACTTTAGGGCATGCCTACCCAGGGAAAGGAACCCTTAATGGAACTATTCTCTCTGGAAGATGTTTCTTACTATCCATGTAATATAACATAACTAGTTGGGCACTTGTCTGATAAAGCACTAATGACCCCTACGCCTAGTCTCCACGCATGCCTCGGTTCTTATATAACCGAGAGGGTATTCAGATACACTCCGGACTGTCGGGTCCCGAGGTTGAAGCGAAAAGGTCCGCCACGACAAACGATCTACAATCCGGCTAGAAGAAGAAGAAGAAGAAGAAGAAGAAGAAGAAGAAGAAGAAGAAGAAGAAGAAGAAGAAGAAGAAGAAGAAGAAGAAGAAGAAGAAGAAGAAGAAGAAGAAGCAGAAGCAGAAGGAGGAGGAGGAGAAGAAGGATGAGAAGACGAAGAAGGAGGAGAAGAAGGAGGAGAAGACGAAGAAGGAGGAGAAGAAGGAGGAGAAG
>NC_053023.1:407336869-407347526 GCF_003073215.2 Triticum urartu
TGATGTTCTCCCCGGCTACGTCAAATCTGGAGGCACCTTCACCAGGCCTATTCGTAAGTACGGCAAGCACGTGTTCTCCCACAATACGACGTTCTGCTATGTCAAGCAGCCGCCTGGCGGTCAGAAGGGTGCCTACTACGCCATCCATCACATGCGGGCGATCGTACGGGACCATCATCAACTTCTGCTACCGAGTAGACTCAAAGATTGGGCCGCGAGCGTGTCGGCAATCTAGGACGCGGACATCAGACAAGAATTCTTTCGCATCCAGTCGGAGTTTGCGGAAATCATCCATCAAGATGTCCTTCATACCTCGGGGCAGTTCTACCTCAGAAATCAACCGTCCAACAGTGACATCGACACAATCCTACAAATGCAGGCTGACAACGCCCGTTCTTTCATGACTCCCACGATAGACGGCGGCTTCATCCACGCTCCGATCCCTTGAGTCTTATGCTGTAATTAAACTTTAATGAACTTATAGTATGTCTCTTTGGTTTGGAGAGTCATTCAACTTAAGATGTAATCGATGCTATTAATGTCTTGCTTTTCTCTTCCGATCGTTCTGTTGCATACTTATATATTGCTTATGTATTGTCTGTGAATTGGTACTAACGTTTCGTTTGGCTACTGCATAGCGATGCCGTGGTATGTCGTGTACAAGGGTAAGATTCCTGGAGTCTACGACGACTGGGAGGAGTGTCGGAGACAGGTTTACCGATTCAGCGGTAACAGTTACAAAGGGTACGCCACTAGGGCCGAGGCCGAATCTAGATACGCCCGCTATCTAGCGGGAGAGGGGAGGGAGCATTGGAGGAACCGGATGAAGACGAGTTTCATCATTATGATGCTCATCGTGATGATCGCATCTCTCTTCTATGTGATGGTAGTTTAGATGATCGATATCGACTTGTAATGTGAAGACAAACTCGCGGTCTCGAGACTTGTAATATAATGTTCTATCTTTGTTCGGTCTTTTCAATTCGGAGACTAATATGATGAATTGTATTCGGAGACTAAAATGATGAATTGTATTCCGAGACTAATCTTCTATTGTATTCGATGAATCTGTTGTTGATGTGTGCTGTTTATATTTTGTCCAATTATACATTTTGTAACCTGTGCAAAAAACAGAAAATAAAAAAATAAAAAACCCTAATATTCATACTAATGGCGCATCACACCATAGTGCGCCATTAGTATGCCAAAGGATACTAATGGCGCATCATTAGACAGTGCGCCATTAGTATGCCGAACTTACTAATGGCGCATCTCGTTGTCGTGCGCCATTAGTATGCCAAAGCACATGGGTATACATGGCCCCCTGGGAGGCATACTAATGGCGCACTGTTGTATATACTAATGGCGCATCTGAGGTGCGCCACTAGTATACCAGATACTAATGGCGCACCCGTGGTGCGCCATTAGTAAAATATACTAATGGCGTGCTACTAATGGCGCACCACTAATGCGCCATTAATGGCCAAATTAGGTGCGCCATTAGTAGGCCTTTTCCTAGTAGTGTACAGTGCGCTCCCGCACTGTAGCCGCCCCCTTCCAACTGCCCCCGGCCACCTCGGGCCTCCCCAGCGCGCCCGACGAGATGCCTCGACGTCCACAACACGGCAGCTGGTTGGCCCCCTCCTCCTTCTCCCTCCTGTGGCCTCCCTCGCACGCGCGTCGGCCGCCTGCAAACTGCAATGCACGGCCTCACACGTGCGAGCTCTCTGGAGCCTTCCCCGCTCCTTCCCTTCCTTCCTCTGGACGTGGACCTGATCCATGAACGGTCTGGACTCGTTCACGAGTGCCCTCGCGGCCTCTGGCCTCGCCCATGACCTCGCCGGTGCATGAGTCCACGGTGGACTGGTGCCCGGCTATATAAGCCACCCCGGGCCGCTCCAGTAGCATCCGCCTCCTCCTCACACCCCCAAGAGCACGCCCGCACCACCCAAACGTCCTCAAGGGGCTTCTGTGCTCGGGATCGACCGGAGCTCCGCCGTCTCGGGTCGCCGTCGATCCAGAGGTATACGCCTTCTCCACTACCGCTCTCACTCGATCTAGAACCGCAGGAGCCCACTGACCATTCCCCCCTGTTTCCCCTCTCTTTAGCTGCCGAACGGCTGGAACCGCCGCCACCCGAAGCAACTCCGCCGTGCCTCCCCGTCGCCGGCGAACCAGGCCACCCCGGCGACCAACTCCACCTCCATTCGAACGGAGGCTACTCCCTGAGCACAACGGTACCACCCACGCATCCTCCCATGCCCTATATCGCCGCCGGCAAGCTCGCCGTCGCCTCTGGATGGAGGTAGACGACGACGGCCATGGGCCCTGTCCGTCAGCCTCACGCCCTGACGGGTGGGACCCACCCGTCGGGTTTCAAAATGCATGCGCGCGCACCGGTTCACCGTAGGTGGAAGGCGTACTTCGCCTTTACGCCTTCGACGTGGCAGCCTTGCGCGGGCTGATTTTCCTCTGGGCCTGCTGCACTGTGGCCTTTCTGGCCTAGTGGCACAGTGCCACTTTTCTTTTTCTTTTTCTGTCACTTTTCCAAAAATTCCACAGGATTAAATATTCATCCAAATGCAATAATTCCAACTCCCATATTTTTCTAAAAATCCCACCTATTTAATGGTATAACTTCCAGTCATGTCCAAACAACTTTTATGTACTGTTCATATTCAAATTCAAATCTGAATATATTTAAACCCCTCTGAAAATATGTTTCTCCTATTCTGCCACTCCAAATCCAAAAACTAGGAATTTTCCCCTTCTTAGTTTTCACCCTAGTATTTAACAAAAATGAGTTGACATTTTTCTGAGCACTTTGGTTTTTCTGTTTTATTATTGCCATATTTTTCTCGTTATTATTTTGCGACGATAGATTGCGTTGCTGACGAAGGAGTTGGACCAGAAGACTTTGAAGACTTTGTTGAGCCAGGCAAGCAGCCCTTTGACCATGTCTATGAAACCCTTTTTATGCATGACATATAGCACCATATTGTTGTTGCAACGGAATTATGATGAGGTGGAACCACTACGATGGTTTGCCTCCGTTACTTCCTCGTTGATACTTGCATTGTGCATGACCCTACCTCCTTATGAGGGTTATGCCGGTGGGAGTAGATAGGATGCTAAAGTAGTTGCTACGCAAAAAGGGGACGGGTATATGCATGGTGATGGAGACAAAGTATTTTCAAAGGACTTTTCGAAAACCCCGTCGGGTGCCACTTATGCCAAGGGAGATGATGAGTTGGGTAACTGTCGTGGTTCTAACTCTGACAGTGATGTAGGGGGGTGAATATGGAGAGGCTAGATCTTAGCTATTGGGAAGTTGTTGCACGCGAGGTTTACGAGTTCAGGCCCTTCTCAGAGGAAGTAATAGCCCTACGTCTCGGAGCCCGGAGGCGGTCGACTGGATTATGCGTGTATGGATACAGGGGTGCGAACCCTTCATACTGAGGAGGGGGCGGCTCATATAGAGTTCGCCGGCCCCCTCCTGCCCTCAGTAATGCAGGGTTTAAGGTACATTTAAGTCTGGGCGTTACTGGTAACACCCCTAATAAAGTGCTATAATGATCATAAAGACTACTTAACAGCCGACCGTTTGCCTGCGGAGTGACTTTAGGTCTCCTGGCAGTCGAGTGGTTGGCTTCATGGTCGAGTGATAGCTTCTTGGTCGAGTGTCTTGAACCCGTCGAGTGGGATACCTTCAAGTCGATTGAAAGGTGACTTCTTCTAGGGATGTCCTTGGGTAGGGCTCTTTGGACGGGTCCGTGCTCCTACCCTAGGTACATAGCTTCATCAGTAACCACTTGATGACGAAGTGGTGTACCGAGGCAAGTGTGTGTTGTTTTTCAAAACGGATTGGTTTAAGTTACGACCGTTATTCCAACCTTACATGCGCAATCACTCTACCCTTGTATGGGAAAGGGCATTATTGATTACCTAGGCCGATACTAGCTTGGAGCCCGCATTACTAGTGACGGGAGAGTTGTTGGTGCGCTCTCTCGGGACGGGGTCATGCCAGGTAGGGCGGCCATGACTGTTTTCACAGGGCACCGGATACACCGTTGTGTCCCCTCTCGGATGTTACGATCTCGAGTGAGTCTCGTATGATGTACATCATGAGGATACGGAACAACGAGTGGACTCCATGTTAGTGTCGTCTAGGGAAAGATAGTGATTGGGTGCTTACCCCGAGTACTTGAGGTACCGCGGGTCATGGATGACACGGAAGTTCCCCGGATCTTGTGGGTAAAGTGTGCAACCTCTGCAGAGTGTAAAACTATTCGAATAGCCGTGTCCACAGTCAAGGACAGTTGGGTAACCGCTCTTGGGCTACGTCCACATGTTTACAAACCAGTGTGTGTGTTTGGATAAGTGGGGAGAACTACTTGGGTCAAGTCAAAGGACTTGACATGATTGAGTTTGGTTGATGCCCACTCTATTTATGTTGATATCTGTAACCTGTCCTCATGGTTAATTGAATTCTCCTGATGTATGTCTTACAAGTTGTTGAACATGTCATTGCACTCAAAACTAGCTTTCTACAAAAATTTACCTATATCATGCATTGTTGTATCTTGAACCAAAACATGGGTTGCTTGCGAGTACATTCAAAGTACTCATTGGCTTGCCACTGGTTATTTTATTGGCCAGGCATGAAAGACAAGATATATTGAAGAGTTCTTTGGTGACGATCATGTGAGCTAGGACGCTTCCCAGTCAGAATGCCTGTAGGGTTAAGGCAGATGGCATGGGTCCAAGTTGTTATTGAAGATTTCCGCTGCGATGATACACTCAAGACTTGACCATAATGGTCCTACTTGTGTAAAATGGTATGTATGGATGTAAGACTCTTGTTATTCAGCTTCTGTGTGTTCAGTGAGCATTGATCTCTGGGATCACTGTACACGTGCATTCGGTGATCACGACTTATGAGTCGGGGTCCCCACAATCACATCCTGATCAGGTCCTGGGTAATCCGGTAATAAAGTCCATGCCAAGTTTACCCCACTTCCAATCGGGTATCGGTAAAGGCTGTAATAATCTGTCTGGCTTCTGATGTTCTGCCTTCACTCTTTGACATACATCGCATACTGCTACATACTCGGCAATATCCTTCTTCATACCTGTCCACCAGAAACATTCCTTCAAATCCAAATACATCTTGTTGTTTGCAGGGTGAATTGAGTATGGCGAGTCATGAGATTCCTGAAGTATTAACTTCCTGATCTCCGCATTATTGGGCACATATACACGATCCTCAAACCATAAAGTTTCATGCTCATCCTCACGAAAACCTTTGGCTTTTCCTTTGCTCTTCTTCTCCTTTATCTCAGCGATTTCCTTATCATTCTTTTGAGCTTCTCGAATCTTTCCCAATAATGTAGACTGAACCTCCATTACTGCAACAAAACCTCTTGGAACTATCTCCAAACAAAGTTCCTTGAGATCGTCAACTAACTCCGGCAGTAATCCTCCACTTACGAGGGTATTGGCATAACTCTTGCGGCTCAAAGCGTCTGCTACGACATTGGCCTTTCCGGGATGATAATGCAACTTCATATCGTAATCCTTTATGAGCTCCAACCATCTCCTCTGCCTGAGATTCAAATCCTTATGTGTGAAAATGTACTTCAACCTCTTGTTATCCGTCTACACATCACATCTATTTCCAATCAAAAAATGTCTCCAGGTCTTGAGTGCATGCACTACAACTGCTAACTCCAAATCATGTGTGGCATAATTCAACTCATGAGGTCGAAGTTGTCGTGAGGCATATGAAACAACTCTTCCGTCCTGCATAAGTACACCTCCAAGTCCCAAGCGAGAAGCGTCGCAATAAACATGGAAATCCTTGCGTATATCCGGAAGAATCGGCACTTGGGCTGTAACCAAACATTTCTTCAACTCCTGAAAACTGGCCTCACAATCTTCGGTCCATTTGAACTTGGTGTCCTTCTTCAACAACTCTGTCATGGGTTTCGCAATCTTGGAGAAATTCTCGATGAACCTCCTGTAATATCCTGCGAGTCCTAGAAAACTACGGATCTCTCCAACTGAGGTGTGTGCCGACCACTAAGTGACAGACTGAACCTTGGTAGGGTCTACTGCTATACCTTCTCCTGATATAACATGTCCAAGAAATCCAACTTCCTTCAACCAAAACTCACACTTACTAAACTTGGCATACAGCTGGTGTTCCCTTAGCTTCTCGAGAACTAAGCGCAAGTGTTCCTTGTGTTCCTCTTCATTCTTCGAGTACACCAAAATATCATCAATGAACACCACAACAAACTTATCCAAAAATTCCATGAATTCCTTGTCATCATACTCATAAAATAGGCAGGGGCATTAGTCAATCCAAATGACATGAACATGTACTCATATAGCACATACCTTGTGGTAAAAGTTGTCTTAAGTATATCCTTTCTTGGATCTTCAACTGGTGGTATCCTGATTGAAGATCGATCTTTGAGAATACTTTAGCTCCTTGCAACTGGTCAAACAGATCATTGATCATAGGTAGTGGGTACTTGTTCTTGATAGTCACTTCATTCAACGATAGATAATCAACAACCATCCTCAAAGATCCATCCTTCTTCTCAACTAAGAGCACTGGGCTCCCCAAGGTGATGATCTTGGTCGAATATAACCTTTCTCCAATAACTCCTTAATCTGCTTCTTAATTTCCTCCAGATCATTTGCGGGCATCCGATACGGTCTCTTTGCTATTGGTCCGGTGCCTGGCAACAGCTCTATCAAAAACTCGATGTCTCGATCTGGCGGCATGCCTGGTAATTCCTCTGGAAATACATCCGGATAATCCTTCACAATAGGCACTTCTTCCTGAACAACTCCCGAGAGAGAATTCACTTGGGTCCTCCTTGGCGCATGCCTAGACACGTACTTGATCCTTTTTCCCTTCGGGGTGGTGAGTAAAATTGACTTACTAGCACAATCGATGTTTCCTCCATACTTAGATAACCAATCCATGCCTAATATTATATTAAATCCTTGGGACTCCAAAATTATTAGGTCTGAGGGGACAACGTGGCTACCAATGGTTAGGGGTAACCGATCACACCATCGGCTGGCCATATACTCTGCTCCTGGCGAGCTTACTAACATGGGTGACCTAAGGGCTAAGGTTGGAAACTTAAACTTGTCCACAAATCCCCTTGATATGTATGAATGCGATGCACCAGTGTCAAAAAGAATGAGAGAGGTAAATGACTTAATCAAAAACTAACCGATCACTGCATCAGGCTGTTCTTCAACCTCCTCCACGTTGTTGTGGTTCACTTGACCTCTAGTGAAAGGGTTTGTCTTCTTCCCTAAGCTTCCATTGCCATTTCCATTCTTTGCTTCAGGACATTTAGTGGCGTAGTGTCCAGTCTTCCCGCACTTGAAACAAGTAATGTGACTTAGATCCTTCCTGGCGGGTGTTGTTGGGTTGGAACGGTTCTGTCTGTTGCTTCCTCCATTACCATTCCCATTATTAGGGCCACTGTGGTTATGTGAACTCCCTCCATTATGGGTATGGCCTCCATGGTTATGTGTGTGTCCTCCCGAGTTCGGGGTAAAACGAGGCTTCTGTTGAGCTCCAGAATTGTACTTCCCTTGTCCATACTTCCTTTTGCGGCTCTCTATCTATTGTTGCTTGCCTTCAATCATAAGGGCCCTGTCTACCAAATCCTGGCAGTTATTGAATGTTGACACCATCAACTGCAAGCTCAGCTCATCATTTAGCCCTTCCATAAACTTCTCCTGCTTCGCGGCATCTGTGGCCACATCATCAGGGCATAGCAAACTAACTTACTAAACTCATCCACGTACTGCCCCACAGTACGATTCCCCTGGCATAAGTTGCGAAACTCACGCTTCTTCATACTCATTGCTCCAGTTGAGACATGGGATGTACGGAAAGCTTGGTAAAACTAATCCCATGTGACATTGTCTATGGGGAAAGTGGCTGTGTAATTCTCCCACCACGAGGTTGCTGGTCCATCCAATTGATGTGAGGCAAAACGCACCTTCTCAGCATCTGTGCAACCTGCGGTGGTCAGCTCCCTCCCAATCCTGCGGAGCCAGTCATCAGCAACTATCGGCTCAGTGCTACTGGAAAACACCGGTGGATTCAACCTCAGAAAACGGGCTAAGTTGTCAACTGGAGGTGGTGGCGGTGGGTTGTTGTTGTTGTTGTTGTTGCCTTGGTTCTGGACTAATAGCTGCATCAAGGCATTCTGCTGTTGGATCAACTGGGCGAGCTCCAGTGGGAAGACAAATCCGGGGTCACGTCTCGGAGGCATCTGATAGGTTTTAGAGGGGAGAGATTAGAATAGAGTGAGGTCTAAGGAGAAAATCACTACCCATATGCACATGAGACAAACACATTCATATCACACCACTCAATTCAAACAAGGGCATACAATCGATCTAGCTACCGTTACAAATACTCGGACTACTACTATATACACGGGGGAATACTACTGGTAATATGGTGGTCGACTAGAAATTTTGATCGGAAGAAGACTCCATGATACCTGCTCCAGCTTCGTCTTCATAATCATCATCACTGTCAGGGTCGGAGTCGGTGTCATCGACGATGATGTAGTCTTCGGGATGGTCGTCACCTCCTGGTGCAGGGTCTCCCATGAATACTCCTAGCTTCTTCTTCAGGTCTTCATTCTTCTCCAGTAGTACTGCAATTTCCTCTTCATATCCATCGCGTGTAGACTTGAGTTCCTCTTCTAGCTCCATGTTCCTGGTCATCACCTTCTTCAGGTCTATCATGCTGGCGCACATCTGGTTCTCCTGACGACGAATGTGTTGGTTCAACTCTTGGATGTAGGTTGCAATGGACTTTTTCCTCCTGGTGCAAATCATCTCCCATTGCTCATCTCAGCATCCACATATCTGGTAGATGGTGTCCTTAAGATCCTTGTGGTAAACTTCGTCGATGCGTCCCATGGCGATGTGAGCTGCGATGCTCTTTCCTAGACTCCAGGTTGGTGCATCAAAGGAAAAGTCTATGGGCTCCGTAACTGGTGTGAATGTCCTTCCTGGAACATGTACTCGAATTGTCCAGCATTCTTCTTCCGGTAGAGTGGTGGTGTAGGTCCTGGTGAAGCTTGGCATTCTGATGTTCAGGTATCTAGTGGCCTCCTTCAAGTGTCGTCCAAAAGGGGTGTCTTCATTTGGTTGAGCAAACTTGTTCCTTGGGTCTGTCTATAGAGTAGAAAGTGGAGAAGAGTCAGAAATGAGTAGGGAAGAGTGTCCTATGGATAATCTTAGTGGTCGCGTCCTACAGTCAGCGCGTGCTCTGATACCGTCTTGTAGCAATCCGACCTCAAACGGTCAAATCTCTTTGTACAAGTATCATCCCTGGATCGATAATGCTGACACACACAGTACTTGAAGGGTTTATAACAGAGTTCAATCACACACTTATTACATCGAATGTCTCAAAAGAGAGTACTTATTACAATAATATGGCTGAAGGCCATCTAACTAAGACAACAGCGGAAGCTTCAGAGGTAAATGAGTCCATCAACTCCAATGGTATAGCTGAGTGCATGACAACGACCTAGCGCACCTTACTCTTCGTCTGAGAACTCTGCAACATAATACGTTGCAGCCCGTGTAGGTCAGCACATGGAATATGCTGGCAAAATAACATTGTAGAGCAATGAACATGTAATAGCTATAACTATATGCATATATGGCTGGTGGAGGCTCTATGGTTATTTTTGTAGAAAGCTAGTTTTTCCCTACATCAAGGAATATATTTTATTTAACTACAAAGTTGGTTGAAAATTATTGAGAAGGTTCCTCCAACTCAATCCCAAAATAATAATTATAACCAAACAAATTAATTAAGTGAAGTGATGAGATCAAATCAATAATTCAAGTACCAGATACACAAGATGTTCATAACCGGGGACACGACTAATCATGATTAGTTTGTACACTATGCAAAGGTTTACACACTTTTCCCCACAAGACTCGATCTCCTCCATTGAATTTCACAGACTACATGTTGTTTAAGAAACGGATGATCGAGACATAGTCTTTCCGAAGCATTAACTCTTTACTCTGGGTAGACAGTACCACCTACATCCCCTACATCTGCTAGCCTACCACTAAAAGAGGTCACACAACATACTCAACTATGCCAGAGCCCATAATGACTTGTGGCTACACACGGAAGTTTCTAGCATGAATAATCTTATGATCCCTTTGAGCCAGGGTGGCAAACCGTAGGATGATCACACGGGTACTCCGGGATATCCCAGGAAAACACTGGATTGCTCCAGGTGCCCAGACAACCACTGGGTGCTCCAGGGTGCCTCAACCAATCCACCCAGATGTGTATTAAAGTAGCCACCTTAAGTTTAACCATTAATTAAAACTATCACATCTGTCATGGATCACTCAAACCAAACCACGTCTACGAGCATAGCATAGCAGTATAAGCACAACGTAGAAGTAACTCCCAGGGTTTGAAATAAAGACAATAGGTACTACCTCATCACTACTTCCCAGAACCCACATGTATTCAAGTCCTAACCATGCAGTGTTTGAGGATTGAAACTAATGCATAAAACTGGGTAATAAAGGGGTATGATCAAAGTGTTACTTGCCTTGCTGA